>NC_135082.1:2915000-3200000 GCF_051107435.1 Chaetodon auriga
ATACTTGTTGTTTTTAATTTGCATGCACTTGTTATATTATTCTATCTGCTTTATTGATGCTGCTGTAATTTGGAATTTCCCCTCGCAGGACTAAAAAAGGAATATTGAATTGAATTACTTGTGGTTTTGTTAGGTTTTCTTTCTTTTTGTGTGTGCAACCCCACCAACCTGTTTCAGTTCCTCCCTTTTCAGTAGCCGTAGGCTGGTGGTGGAGGTGCCGGTGACCTGGTGGTGGCACCCCCCTCGTATTGTCTTGCTGTGGAGTGGGTTTTCTTCACTGAGAGTGTGTCTGCCACGTGTGCCTGGTGACTTGAGTTTGTTACATTTTTTTCTTTCTTTTTTTGTTTTTTTTTGGTGGATCCCTCCCCTGCACTAGCCTTCGTCCATCCACTTCGGTCTCAGCCCTGATTAGGTTTGCCCCCTTTTCTTTGTGTGAATGAATTTTATTACTTTTATTACTGATTTTTTATTTATTTTTGTATTTTTTTTGTAGAAAATATGAATATTTAATAAACTGTATTTTAAACTTTTAACCTAACTTCGAACCTGTGTGCCTTGTGTCTGACAAGAGTAATTCCCTGAGTGAAATTTCCAGTGTGGCGTTGTCGAGCTCTTTAGTAATATTAGTTGCATATATCCTTTTTACCACCTCCTCACCACAATTGGAACAGAGAAGAAGAGCTGCTGCAGGAAATGTGATAGCGAGGAGCAAGTGGAAAACAAACACATTTGCTGGTGCAGCAAGGCTGGAAGAACAGTGATGTGCAGTGCCACGGGGCAGCACACCAGCGTACACCTAGCTAGCACCTGGCAGAGGGAGTAGGCGGTTCGCAGCATGTGTGAGTAGTGATTGACAGATGTCAGACAATCCCTCAGACGCTCTTCTGGCTCTGATTGGTTGTTTTGTGTCTGGCACGGTGGATTCTTGGAAATTGCAGTAAGAGCAGTAGGTCAGACCTTTTTTTTTTTTTTTTTTTCACAAATTACATATTTCATGTACTGCTGTCTTGGCATAGGGACAGTTTTAGCAAATATGACAAAAAATTACTTTTATGCAAGTTACCTACTGCAGCTTTAAGACACATTAGAATACTAAAATAATAAAGTTGATAATAAAAGTAGATACTGAGTTTGGGTAGTGATTCAGAGGTCTGGAATGGTGAACTTACAGCAAAAATAAATGAAGATCAAAGATCATGACTCAAGGAACAACAATTCTTCCTCTAAACCTCTTGTCTGTTCCAGCATGCAACAAGTGTAAGCTGGAGTACACAATAGGCAAACACTTTCATATCTATGAGCAATACGGTGTTTATAATGCAGCTATCAAACCAATGGATGCAAACTTTGAATATTTGTGCTCTTACACTTTTAAGCACTGCGGCCTCCACCAGTTTTAATTAAAATGAAAATGTGGCAGAATACAGCTATGTAATGACTTGCTGTCAATCAAAATATGCCTCTCTGGAGTCCTCATGCACCAAAGAAATTTGAATTAAAATGAAAATACAGTCCGGTGAAATCTTGCTTAGTTCAATGGAAACATATGTAAACTCCCTCTGCCTGAGTCGCTTGTGGAAGAGAAAAGGAAACAAAGATTGGATCCAATCTTTGGCCCAATTATCCTCCTCTTTATTTTAGAACAGAAACCAGAAAGGACAGGTGGAGGAAGAAGAAATGAGCAACACCTCAACAATGTCCTCCCCTTTCTGTTCCAATGTTCCAGCAGTCGCCCTGAGAGGAGAGGAAGCTGTGAGAGGTCATATCAACTGGATTTAACATATGTAGAGAGGAAAAGAGGGGAAAGATGAAGAGAAGTGAACAGAGAAAAGAAAATATAATTTTGGGATTCTGTAACATGCCTCATTCCAAAAGATAATTGTGTGTTATTTCTATACTTCACAAAAGTAATTGCTAGATCTGGGAACACTGCAACATCACAAAAAGTCAGATGGTCATCTGAAATACACCCACAAGTTACATTTATTTGAAAGAGGTAGCAAAGGTGCATGGTAATATTGCCAGCCAAACGGTCTTTTGCAAATGTCCATCACAGTTTAGAATGACATATTTAAAGAAACTAGATATCGTGTTCCAAAATGGCATCCCATTAATTCCAAGAAAAGTGGCTGACATGGCCTATAAGCTTTTCAGTGGTTTTGAGTTAAATGCCAACATCAGCATGCTAACAAGCTCACAATAACAGCAATAATGTAACGGGCCAGATGCAGATTTACGGGGAATACGGGAAAATGGACAACAGCAGTAACACTGTGCCGTGCTGAGCAGAGAGCCGGCTCAGACGGAGTTACTGTAATGAGAGCGGATCAATTGCGGAAATCAGTGACAGATTTTGGCGTGGTCGAAACCACTCTCCACTCCAAAACACTCCAGGAGGACTATGCTCTTCAGTACCACCGAGGTGGTAAGATCTGTACACCCTGCAGACACAGGGATTTGACAGAAGGAGTAGGAACAGGCCAGGTTGAATACCGGATATCAGGTTGGCAAAGAATGCTGGAGAGTCTGGCATGACGCAAAGACAATCTGGCAAACGGAAAGAAGCACAGCGCTGCTTAAATACCCTCCTGATGAGCCTAATAGTCTAGGTGTGCAGGTGAGCAGGTATGGGGCGTGGCTGAAGAGCTGCTGTACAGGTAAGTGCTGGGCTGGACTGTGACAAATAATGTGCAGATCCAGGTACCTATTTCAGTTTATTGTATAAGCATGCTAACATTTCCTAATTAGCACTAAACAGAAAGTGCAGCTAAGGCTGATGGGATGGTCATTAGCTTTGTAGGTGTTTGATCACAAACCAAATAATGTCACTACATGAAATGATCAAGTGGCTACACTGCATACTTCATATCAATATATGACATGACCATGGTAAAAAATGCTAAAGAAGCTGCTTGTAGTGGTGAACCAACAGAGAGTTATCATTTGAATCTGCAGCTCCCCTTAGATTTACAGAGCATTATAATGGTTTTCAGCTTGTTGTTTTTAGTTGTTGGCTGCAATTTTGCTGTTTTTCTTCACTCTAACCTCTATTCACACCGATAGACTCACTAAACCTGATCTGCTCAGCAGCAAACACCAGACAGACACAGTTAGAGAATAGACAGGTAGAACTGCTAAAGAAAATGGAAAATTAAAAATGCTATGGCATCACCAGGGGACATGTAGTGGAGGGACACTTCATTCCCATACAGCAGCAGCTGCCACATCACAAAATGGCCGCTGTGGCACACACCACATCTCCCACAATACAGCGGCCACATTACAAGCTGAAAAAGTGAAAAAAGAAACCAAAAATGATAAGTGAACAGAGTCTGAAAATAGCAAGTCAACCTTATCATGCTAAGTTCCACATATGATGTGAACCCGTCACCCAGGTGAAAGTCCTGTGCGACCTACTCCCTGTGTGGATTTTGTCACTTTTTACTCAGTGGCAATGATGGTCCTGGAGCGACATTAATTATGATGAGGGGACACCCAGGTGCAATACAATACATGTCAGTAGTTAGCTTTCTCATAACACTACTAGCAACAGTACTTTTTCATGGCAATAGGATTCTTTGACATTTACTATTATTAATAATCTGTAGAAATGTACACAGACATAGTTGTTTTTTTCTATTCTGTATCTTGTATACTTCTGTATTTTTATTCTGACCTCTTTATGCCACTGTGCTGCTCTTTGTAATACTTACTGGCAGTAAGGACTAAATTTCCTCAGTGTGGGATCAATAAAGCCCTATCTTATCTTATCTTACCTTATCAAATAAACTACTACTACTACTAATAAGTTTATCAAGGCAGGAGGTGTATCCACAATTAAAATCATCATAACCATTTTTTTTTACCAGTTTCCAAATGGTTTGGTTTGTTCCAAATGCTAGTTAGAAATTTACCACACAGGATACTGGTTCAATTAAAAATGAGACCAAAATGCTTTGTCTCATGTAGATAGTAACACAAACTGTAATCATCCTTTTACATCTTCTAAACACTCTCCCATGTCCAATGACACATTCCCTCAAATAGCTGCCAAATGAGTCAAAATTAAAACCACACAAATACCCCATTGATACAATGCAGTCCAGTCAAGACCTTTTAACCTTTGAAAGCTGAAACATCACTCTGCTTCCTCCTCTGTAGACTAAAATCTCTCATGTTCTCCATGTTCCCCAACACACTGAATGATTCCTCCTTCTTGATTCACCCTGCTTCCTCTAAAAATATATCTCTCCTTTTATTTGTTTTTCTGAATATTAAACCATCATTCTGAGGCCATAGAAATGTTGCTCAGGCACTTTGTCCCTGAACTTTTGCACGTTTGTTGTGATTTACTGTCAAATGATTTAAGCACATTCGCATGTGGCACTCCTTGTAAGTCACTCATCTGAATGTCAAAACACAGCACAGAAGTGAAGCAAGCAGAGAATCTGTAAAAAGAAAAATGAGAGAGAAAGAATGGGGAGAGGCAAGGAAGGAGACAAGTGAAAGGAATGTTAGGAGAGGTTAGAGAAAACATCTTGTTGGGTATTTAAGTGTGTGTTTGAAAGAGGAAGGGAGAAGATGGTTGGCAGACAGAGCGAAAAGCAAAGAGATAGAAAGGCAGTGAATTGAAAAACGCTCAGCTTGACTCAGTGGAGCATGTGTAGGTGTAGTGGAGCACAAATGAGAGAGACAGACAGAGAGAGGATGTGGAGTAGTGAGCAGGACAGAAGGAGGTAAAGGCCTTTAGATCAATGTGAGGATCACAGTCTGTTACCAGGAAAGGCATGTGTGAGACTGTGGGAATCCATGCTAATGTTCAGGTGCTAGCCTAACCAGTACGGTTGCTTGAAAGCTGATTCTGAATGTACTACCCAATACAAATACATACATTGTTATGCTGCTCATTAAATTACCAAATAATCGGTATATCGGATAATTACACTCACTTTCCAATCAGAATTGTTTAGTTGGTTTCACTTTATTAATTTACTAAACCTTATGTTTGTGCTTCTTTAGCAGCCGGTGTAATTGTCTGGTCCACCGCTACCACGACTCTCTGGGCTGCACTGCTGTTTTGGTTCTTTTTCTTTTATTTTCTCTTCCTTTCGTTCCTTTTTGGCTCTGTCTCGGGGGTTGGTCGGGTTGAAGCGGACTCCGCCTTGGTCCAGTACGGCTGATTGCTGCCTGAGTCCGCTCTGTTTCAGAAGCTTATGGAGCACAAGCCGCTCTGGGGTCTGCAGGATTGCTCACGCCCAGTGGCACGGGCCCATTGTTTTAGGCCCTTATGTATTAATTTCTATTCTTTGGTTTCTTTAATTATGTAAACATTTGTTTAGTCCAAACCAGCTTCGTTTAGCTTTTGGGCATGTTTTAGTAACCTGTGTTTCTCTGTTACCGGGTGCTGTCGGCTGACTGCGGCAGTTTAATCCCTGGTGGTGGTGCGTTCTTCACGGTCCCCCCTTTTTGATTTTGTGTGTGTATTTGCAGTGTCACGGGTGATTGATTTGAGGACCCCCTTCTCCCTTTTGGTTGCCCTGCCGCATGGTAAGCCCCAGCCCGGTCCTCACTCCCCATTGCCCAACTGGCTATTTTAGTGTGTTTAACTGGTGTGTGACTTTATTTATCTATATTTTCTTTTGAATAACTTTTGTTAATAAAATTGGTTTTAATTGGGATCCGTCTTGCCCTGTGGTATTTGAACCTGTGTGACCTTGTTTACTAAAGCAAACCTTAGTTAGGATTTCCTGGGGTGTAATTCCCCAGATAGTGTTGTCGCATTTAATATCTGTTATCTCTCCATTTGTAATGCCCATATATATATATATATATAATTGAATTAACATTGGCTTCCAGTGTGTATTTATGTCCTTCAGTATGTTCATTTTTCTTTACCTCTCCCATTTCTCTCCAGCAGTGATAGACTCTACTCAGGATCTGCTCTCCTCTGGTTCTATGATCTGACAGATCATGTGATCTAATGGTCTCTTTTTGGTACTGGGATGCTCTCATCACATCACTTGTGGTGAGGAGTTTGAATGTTTTTCCTCTCATTGTTTGGATAAGCAGTTGATTTTACCATTCTTGTATATGTGTGTGTCTGGGGAAGTTTGGTGCAGTGATCATCCAGTGAAGTTTATAGAGTGCTCACAGTCAGATCTCCTTTTCTTCCAGCTGTTGTGGTGAAAGAATGTAATGGCTAGTTTGAACACTTGTATGCCTTTCCTGGCCCGCTTTCTGTCGTCTTTCTCTCCCTGCAGGAGGTCGAATGAGTTTCTTTGAAGACTGTCCATTCAAGGAAAACTTATCACCCTCTCCCTGGATATATTATAGAATAAAATGTTTTGTTGAATGCGGTTGGTCGCCTTGTTTACTTCGCACTATTGACCAAGCTTTTTTCTTTGTTTAAACTGGTGAAGCTGTTGGCATGCATTGATATTCATTTTTTGTGCATGTGTCAATGTCTCGACATTAGGATATGAGTAATTTTGACCACAGAAGCATGAGAATAATATGAATGCATACGTACTGTGAATTCAGTGGTGGAAGAAGTACTCAGATCTTTTACTAAAGTAAAAGTTACACTACCACAATGTAGAAATACTCTGTAATAAGTCCTGCATTCAAAATTTTACTTCAGAAAAAGAAAAGCACTCATTACACAGAACTGTCCATTTCAGAATAACGTATATTATTGAATCATAATTATTAAAAATTCTACTAATGTTTAATTCTAATGTATTCTACATTATGAGAGCAGTCCTCCATCCCTCTACACTTAAACACAGAAAGACTGATTGATGCTCTCTCCACTCCCCAGAAAAACTACTATGTTGAAATAGTGTAGCCAATAACACGCAGTAATCAATGCACATTATGTGTTAATATTGACAAAAAATTACTGCAAATACAGTCACTGCTGCTATCTGTTCTGCTTGAAACCATTCAAACAGGCCGACAGTGCTGATTTGTGTGGAACTATTAAGAACTACATGAACCACATCACTGCATGGCAGCGAGATCAAAAAGTGTCACTTGAACTGTGTTGTTTCTCTTACCCAGTACTGCTGAACCTCTACCTGGGACTTATTTCCCCTCTCCAACCAGAAGACTGCATTGCCTGTTATAGCCAATAAGAACCATGTCTGCTCAAAATTACTCTGACTAGCAAGCAACAAGCAGAAAATAATAATGGAAATAATCTTACAGAGCCCAATTCTCTACTTGGTTACACAAACAAAGCAAAACACCCCAAGGGTAGGTTGACAATGTGGCATGTGCAGCACAAAAAACTAGTTGAAACAATAAAAACACAGCCTCAAGCAGCTTTAACCTTTTTTTCCTTTTTTTTTTTTTTTTAATTTCAGTTCATCACAGAGAACTATTCGCCTCCAGAGGGGAAATACTTGGTAATAAAGAATTTATATGTCACAAACTCCCAAACTCCATTCAAAATACTCACTATTACACACTAATTGACTTTACTTAAGCTCATTATGGTGACACGCATAGGTCCATTCAGTCCCATTTTTGTACAGTACAACCCCAAAAAAGTTGGGATGCTGTGTAAAATATCAATGAAAACAGAATGTAGTCATTTGCAATTAACTGTATTTACCAACAAGTTTTATAGTGTTCCATAGCCCATGTTGTAATATCCGTTATGCAGTCATGTGTTTCACAAAGTGGTGAACCTCACTCCTTCCTTTGGCTTGTGACCAACTGAGCCTTTTGAGGATGCTCAAAACAGGTGTTTCTGAGCACTCCACAACTTTTCCAGTCTTTTGTTGTCCCTGTCCCAGTTTGTCCCTGCTGTGAGTTAACAGCTCACATTCCTATAAGCAGTTTATTTGACACAAGTTCCAGTCTTTTTGTGGGCCTCAAAAAGCGAAACAGGAAGAAATTTTTAAGAGCCTACATGTAGAATTTCATATACATATGTCAGGTTTAACAGCAGAATGCTTCCTGCGATTCATTCATGAGAGGAGGAGACGAGTTTCTTCTTTAGCCATTTTTGATCTGGCATATTTATTCAACATAACATAATGTGGCTGCTTGCCAGGTGGACTGTCACGACACAACACAACAGCGATATAAAAATCGCGTATATAAAAACCCTGTCTACGGCAACTCGGGTGTACCAAAAATAATATCATTGTACAGTCACACATTTGAACATTGATTGGGCTCTTTGCGCCCTCTTGTGGTAACAACACAAAATAACAGTTTTACATATCATGACCTGAGGACATATTTTTCACATATTTTAACAACATACATCACCATTTACATGTCTAAATACTATATGAAAGTGACTTTGATGATAGAAAGTTTTAAAACGCTTAGGTTGAGCTTGGGCGATGGCCTCTTCCCCTAAAAGTTTGTCTGTATTTTCACTGTGCTGCTTAAACACTGCACATAACCATGAGTGCATTTCTTTACACTGCTTTTACTAACATGGATCACATGTGAGCTGTTGCTAGAGTTAGAGGGAGGCAGAAATGTTGGATGTCTGAAAAAAGACAAATGGTAAAGACAAGCAACAAATCAGTAGCAATTGAGTTCAAGTATATTCATGCAGCTGATCTTATAAATAACCAAAATCAATTGTTCTTTGATATTGTTACTCAACTTACGTTCCTGGCTAAAAAAAATAGAGAACAGAGGCAAGGATCCAGAGCGGACAAAGAGAGCAAATGAGAGGCAAAAGGAGACATGATGAGAGACTGGAAAGGAAACATGGAGAAAAGAGAGATGAGGAAGCAGACATAGGACAAGTCAGAGGGGGAGACACGGTGAATACAAACAGGAAGAAGAAGACAAGACAAGACAAGACAAGGACTTAAGGTAAGAAAGGTAGGTAAGGTGTGTGTGTGGAAGTGTGTCTGTGTGTTAAAGAAAGATTTTTATATTTCCTTTACTGTTATATACACGGTAACAACCCAAAAGTACAACTCAGACCATGTAAAAGTTCAAACAAAGGCAATATATTCTAAAGTTTGTTAGCAGTGGAAGGCTGAAATGGTGGAGTGGGGAGGCCTGCATTGAGAATTGCTGATCAGAAATAGGCAGCACAGTTGGGTAATGCAATGGCTGGAATCTTCAGGAAAAAAAATTGAGAGAAGCAACGATCATGGCGTAGTAGGCAAACCAGGAAGGCAAGAGACAATGGACCTGAAGCACAGGTACAATTAATATTATTCAGGTTCAAAGACAACACAGCAAAACTGTAGAGAACTAGGAGAGTCAGCTGAACAAAGCACTACTATGACACATGGAACAATCTGACGGAGAGTGAAGCGAAAGAATGGGGTGTATATATGCAGGCTTCAGATGTAGCTGATGAGTGGTTTGGCAACAGGTGTGCAGGTGAGTTAGCAGGAGCAGGAAACTAGGTCGCCATGCCCTGATTGAAACAGACACACACACACACACACAAGCACAAACAGAGAGAGAGAGAGATGCAGGACACACTAGGGAGAGTAAAACAGCAGAAACACTGGGGATGAGGGAGGAATTCTGTTAGACCCTAACATTCCCAGGTGCATCAAGGTGGTAAAAGAAAAGGTGGATGTAGAGTATCTAATGCTGGTTTGGAGTCAGGTAAATATATTTGTGTTTATGAATGTGGTAAGTATATGCATGGTTATATAATATGATAATATAATTTTGAATGTATTTCTTATTGAGAGAAAAATAAATATGCATTTACAAATGCTTAATATCTGGCATTTGAAGAAGAGTGAAAGGATCGTAGATCTTAGCAGTTTTACTTGCCTTCTACCATTTTATCAAGGCTTTGTTGTCTTTGGAGACACCCCTGCCTATTTTCTTATTAGATTACAATTTGTTCGCTGTTCCTGCTGCTGCGTGCCCAAGCTTGTCATTAGCTTGGTGGCTAAACTAACCAAGCAACGATGTCCTGTGAGTACAACATACTACTCACAACATAAAGATTGCTGACCTTAAGGAGTATATTCAATGGCCTTCTGAAATGCAGAAGAAAGACTCTCTTTTGACTAACTTCATGGATGTAGCTTTTGGGCAGCCTACGGGGATTATCTCTCCCAGTGCAGCCATGCAGCACACAGGTCTGTAGGACTGTTCCACTTGTCCATGGTGCCCCTCTGCTGGAAACCTAACCATCGGTCATTCTGTGTGAAAGTGGTGGTCTGTGGTTGCAAAGAGACTCAGGCAGGGCTGCCTCATTGCCTTGTCTAAGTATCTCCAACAGCCCTGTGTTACGACCCTCCAGTCCACCCAACTAATGCTCCTGCAGTTCTAACTCAGAGGACCCTTCTCCAAAAACAGTGTCTGCTGACACTGTGGCTTTCCCGCTTCTGGGTGACTAGCAACATTCTAGTGGCTCTCTGTTCCAGTGAGTGTAACATCCCTGACAGCGACCTCCTCTTCTCATTGGAGAATCATCGTTGGTGCAATTCAATTCAATTTAATTCGTATAGCGCCAAATGACAACAGAAGTTGTCTCGGGACACTTTCCATATAGAGCTGGCACAGACCAGACTCTTTTATCTACAAAAGACCCAACAATTCCCTCATGGGTAAGCACTTGGCAACAGTGGCGAGGAAAAACTTCCTTTTAACAGGCAGAAACCTCAGGCAG
This sequence comes from Chaetodon auriga, assembly GCF_051107435.1. Classification (NCBI taxonomy): domain Eukaryota; kingdom Metazoa; phylum Chordata; class Actinopteri; order Chaetodontiformes; family Chaetodontidae; genus Chaetodon; species Chaetodon auriga. The sequence continues at coordinate 2,925,625 of NC_135082.1, forward strand.
AACCGAGGCCATCTGCCTCGACCAGTTGGGTTAGAGAACGACAGAGAGAGAGAGTGAGACAGGCAGAAATGCAATCACAGTAACAGTGACAGTGGATGTTATAATAATGGAAGTATGACTAATAGTAGTAGCGGTTGCAGAGGATGTCAGGCAGGGCCATGGTGGGAGACGTAGCCATAATTCACAATCCAGGTACAGCCACTATCCATGGGAACCTGCGAGACAACAAAGCACAAAGAGTCCGGGGAAGAAGCTAAAGTTGGCCTGGTCAGACATGAAAGCATGCAGATGGAGAGGGAGAGAAGAACAGAGGAGCTCAGTCTCTCTTTGGAGATCCCCGACAATCTAATCCTATAGCAGCATAACTAGGGGCTGGTCTAAGGTAAGCCTGAGCCAGTCCTAACTATAAGATTTATCAAAAAGAAAAGTTTTAAGCCTAAGTGTCTGCCTCCCGGACAAAGACTGGAAGACTGTTCCACAGGAGAGGAGCTTGATAGCTAAAGGCTCTGGCTCCTGTTCTGCTTTTGGAGACTTTAGGAACCATAAGTAATCCTGCATTCTGGGAACACAGTGTTCTAGTGGGGTAATAAGATATTGCGAGCTCTGTAAGATAAGATGATGCCTGACCATTTATGCCTTTGTACATAAGGAGAAGGATTTAAAATTCTAAATTTTACAGAAAGTCAGTGCAGAGTGGCTAATATCAGAGAAATATGATCTCTCTTTGTCAGCACACATGCTGCAATGTTCTGGAGCAACTGGAAAATATTCAGCAACAAACTTGGGCAGCCTGATAGTAAGGAATTGCAATAATCCAAGCTAGAAGTTATGAATGCATGGACTAGTTTTTTCTGCATCGCTTTAAGACAGGATGTGCCTGATTTTTGCAATGTTATGCAGGTGAAAAAAGGCAGTCCTTGAAATTTGTTTTACATGGGCGTTAAAGGACATACCCTGATCAAAGATAGCTCCCAGATTCTTTACAGTGGTGGAGAAAGACAGCGCAATGCCATCCATAACTGCTATGTCATCAGAAAGCAAGTTTCAAAGATAGTGCAGGGCCTGACTGGCAGGTTGGGACCAACCTGAACACACCTGCACGCAATCATCAATCAAGACCCACCTGCTCACTCAGTATCTAATGACCAGACCTGAAGCTCATGCTAAGTACCCTGTCAGTTTTTGTCTTGTCTACCTTCAGTATATCTAATCGGTTGTGTTTTCCCTGTTGTCGTCAGGTGCCTAGACCACACCTGCTTTGTCTCACATAACATCTTAGATCAGTCAGTTTGCTCTCACCGAGGACTTGGACCTGTCTGCTTACTCTCATCAAGAGCCTCCCATCCACATGGCATATCTAAAGGTGGAAATAACAGCTATTCACTGTATGCCCTTCCTTCTACCTATGCTCTGACACCAAACAAATTTTACCTTTGAATGCCAGATCTATTGGTGATATGCCCTTTATCATTAATGATTTTATTGTTTCTAATTATCTGGACTTCTTGTGATTACTGAGACATGGCTGTCACCCATTACCGTAACCCATATTCTCATATTCCCAGGCCCTCTGGAAGAGGAGGTGGTCCAGCTGTTTTTTTTAAGTGCCATCCTGTTTCTTTTAGTAATTGTATTTCCTTTGAAATTCAACGTTTCTCAGTCACTGGCCCCACCCCTTTAGTCTGCATCTTAATTTATAGGTCAACTAAATCACTTCAGAGTTTTCAGAGATTTTTCCTAATGTCATACCTAGATGTGATATGATGCTCATTCTTGGTGATTTAAATGTTCATATTGGTTGTCCTTTCCTTTCCCTCACTTCAGTTTTCAGATTTTACAGATTACTTTAACTTAATCCAATCTGTTAAAGAGGCAACACATTCTAAAGGTTACACCCCAGACCTGGTACTCTCATGTGGTCTCTCGCCTGAGTGTCTTCATGTGGTTGAAATGTTGGAAAGGTGCAGAATATCAGGTCCCAAATCTAGCCTGACCTTGCATTCTTTCCATTCTCATGTCAATTTTGCTGCTTTTACTCAGTTTCAACCCATTACAATTTCAGTGTAAGAGAGAAAGTCTCCCGGGTATTCCTCCACTTCATTTTACAGATTTTTAACAACTCTCTGTCCCCTGGTTCTTCCTTAAGTTTAAGCATGCCATTGTTCACCCATTGCTAAAATAATAATAATTTGGACCCTTTTTCTTTAAGTAACTGCAGACCAAACTCAAAAGTTTTTTTTTTTAATCAAAGGTTCAAGAGAATATAATTTCATCCCAACTAATATCTTTTATGAATAATAATAGTCTTTTTCAGTTTCCAGTCTGGCTTTAGAACACTTCATAGTAAAGAGACAGCACTTGTTAAGGTTACTAATGACCTACTGCTAACTGCAGACAGAGGGGACTGCTCGATTTTAGTTTTTCTAGATTTGAGTGCTGCTTTGACACAGTTGATCATAGTATCCTCTGACACTGATTGGAGACTTAGGTGGACATCAAGGGCTCGGCTGTAAACCCACACACACAAAGCTGTGTGGGACAGAAATTTTTCACTTTCTTCTTCCTCAATGGCTTATTTGATTTGTGGTGTCCCTCAAGGCTTGGTCTTGACTCAATTCTTTTTCCTACATACATGCTACCTTTTCTCCAGGTTATTCAAAATCGTGATATGTTTAACCGTTTTTATGCTGACGACACTCATTTTTACATTCTGTTAAAACGCACAGCTCCTAGCAGCCTAGCTAATCTCTCATCCTGCCTCTATAAAATCTAATCCTAGATGTCCGAACATTTCCTTAAATTTAATGATGATAAGTCTAAGTGCATTCTGCTCCATCTGCCAATTTCATTGAGCTCTTTGGTGCTAATCTTAATGGTTTCTCAAATAATATGATGCAGACAGCTAGGAATGTAATAGCAATATGTGATACTATGCTCTCTTTTGGTAATCAAGCCAAAAGTGTTGTTCAGTCATGATTCTTCCAGCAAGTAATCTCTAAATTTACATAACTTTTTGCAATTGCTGATCCAAAAAATATTGTGCATACGTTTTTATTTATTCTTGATGATTGGAATACATTTTACTCTGGTATTAACCAGGGATCCCTCCACTATCTCCAGTTGGTACCAGACTCATTATTGGAACAAAGAGGCATGATCACATCGTCCCTGTGCTTGGAGTGCCTGCTGCTGCTCTTCATGGGTGGATATTACTCCCACCTGGATTCAGAGCTGGTCTGGACAAGACAGAGGGAGGGGGTCATTCTCCATGTTTCACATCCTGCAGCCTCTGGATATGAGTTTCTTCTGACTCTTGAAGGCAGATTTCTCTCGGCTAAAAGGAGATCTTTAGCCAGTATTGCACTCCTTTGTCTCCAAGAATGATTTTTTTAAGGGTCCTAAGAGACTCATACCAGAGGAGAAAGGCTCAAAGAGGGGTGGTGGCAGGGTTCAGGAAGTGTAGTCTCTACCCTCTGGCTATTGATTTGATCAAGGGTTATTGAATAATGGCCATGGAGTGGGATCTCCTCACTATCTCCACAAACTCCTTTGGCATCTTCCTGACTGAGTTACCAAACTCCATTCGTTCTGCAGAGTCTTTCTCGATCTTTAGAAAAAGACTAAAGACCAAGCTCTTTATTGAACACCCTCTTTCATAAAAAAATCTCTCCGTTCACTCTATGCATTACTTCGTAGCACTGTCTCATTGCACCTATGTCCAGTCAGACCAGAAAATTGCATTAGGGCACTTACTCTTGTTGTTCTCTCCTGTTTAGAATCTTGCTTGTGATGTATGAAAATCTCATATGTACGTCGCAATACCCAGAATCCACCTGCGCTTCTACCTTCCAACCCTCTACCTATAAGAGCCATTGTCACTGAGCTTCACAATGGCTCTTCAGAAACCTAAAGGTGATGTCATGGAGATTAGATTTCATTGTTTTATGTGATCTTTGACAAGAGCCAACAGTTTAGCAGTGCGGCCAGTGCAGGAAACCTGACCCATGAGACAGTTCAGAGGGATTGTTGTCATTGATCCAGTGTGACAGGTGCAACAAAATTTCACACCATTTGTGTGGGCTCATCAGGAGTTGAATGAAGAATATTCTTGGTGTTATTGGTGTTTATTTACTTATTTATTATTATTTGTCTGTATATGTCTGTCATTTTATAAATCTTTTTGTAAAAGTATCAGAATCTGGAAACAGTGATGTTAGTTAACGTTAGCCCAGGAGATGCCTATTTGATGGTCATGACAAGCTTTAACATTTTTGGCTATATTGCATTCCTGTGAGCAACTAATGTAATGTTAACAGATAGTAACATGTAAATAAAAAGTGTGTAACATTGTAAGATCTCTAATAACAAAGTTGTTTATCAATGCTAGCTAACTTAGCTATCTATTCATAAGCTTCATTCATTAGTTAGCTTCATTCATTAGTTAAAACGCTATTTGATGGTATTAGCAATCTTAAATTAGGAAACCAAAACTTTCTGAAATGAACAAGCATTAACCTGCACTGAACACTGTTTGACCACAACATTGTTCACTTTACCAAGTCCTTCCCATTGCTGGATGAAATGCTGTCATCTGCCTTCTGCATACTCTTCCTGCTGCTTCACTCTGTGCTGAACCACTTTGAATTAAAAAACAAAAACAAAAAGAAAAAATCCTTGAGCGAAAGATTAACCTGGGATTATACCATCCCTACATCAACTGTAAATTCTTGTGACATATAGGTTTCCATCACACACGTTCAGACCTTCAATAGACAACACTTCAAATGGGGCACAATCTCTTTCAACCAGGGGAGATTATTTGATTTTAGTTTCCTATATTTAAATGGTGTAATGTGTTTAAGGATAAGTAGACATTGATCACTAATTTAACAGTGCATCTGGACTGTATAGTGGAATTAAAGGATGATGAATTAAAAGCACCACAGAATTTAGCAGCAGAGCCAGTGGTGAGAATGCGAGAGCATGTATGGTAGGGACTAGGAATAGAGAGCTGCAGTGGAACTTTAAAACATTTCCACCAAATTAACACATTGTGGCAATGTGCATGTGATTACTGGGTCAAGCTAAAATGAAAATAATTAAAGTTTGATAATTGGGCCTGCTATGGAATGTTTATAACAGGTTATGCTGTATTTGTGAATGTCAAGATGTCATAACAACAGGGCTGCCAACTGTGAAGAACTCAGCTTGGGACTCGTGCAATTGACAGGTTTTACACACTCTCACGCCACACATGAGACACTGACGGCACATGGACAGACAAGACAGAGCAGCACAGCACAACAGCGGTGAGTTATTCAGGCCATCTGGGGAAAGTGAGTTCCTTGGATGTCACATATATAGTATATTGGAGCTCTTTCCCGATGTTCTATTTATAGACTGTCTAGTTTCTTGTCTTGACAAATTTTTCCTGTGGGATTCACTGTCTTTGAGCAACAATGTTTTTGGTTGTGGATGTAGCTACTTGTTAACCCTCCAGATTCTCCTGGGAATCCCATTTTTCAATGCTCCCTTCCACCCATTTCTGCAACAAAATGAATGCATAAATTCACTAGAAAGCAGGAAAAAGGTCTTTGAAATCAGCACTTTTCCTGGGGGAAGATTCCCAGATACCCTGCTTAGGTTTGATCTCCTGATTTTTAGGCTACAATGTCTGAAGGTTGGCAAGTATGATGATCAACTATACTAATTCATCACTGACCATGATTAGAAATGCTTTAAAACTGGCTGCTGAACTTTTTAAACAACATTTGTGAGGGTTGAGGAGTGATGACAGTAACCACTGAAGTGGGTAATGTAAATAATAAAACAAGGTGCTCCCAAAAATGCACTTGACAAACTCAACAGAATAAGATGTAAACAGGAAGAAGTTGAAAAAATATGTCCCTCTCACATATACAACACAAATATTAGACCTAATTTAATAATTTTTTTTTTTTTTTAATGGAAGGGAAAGAGTGGCTAAGAGTCTCTGCTTCTCTAATGATAAGCTGAAGTTATTGACAGAATGAGAAATACAGAGACAGCCTCCCTTGTGTGAATTCTTGATTGGCAGCTCAGCCAATCACTCATGAATCCCGTTTCATTGGTTTTAGGATGCTGTCTTCTGCATGGTTTTTACACCCATTTAAATGTGTAAGAGAGAGGCAGGATCTGGAGGAAGCTAGTGTCAAATTAGTGTGTATTGAATGCCTGGGACGCACCCATTTGGAAATAGAATGCAAAATAGAGTCTTTCTTGTGGCTACTCTCATAATGCATAACTTAACTTGCAGTAAAATCAAAATGCTTGAAAATTAAAAAACTAATTTATTTGCTAATTTTGCTAATTTTAAAGTGTTTAATCATAATTTATTAAGCTTGCTCATTATGAATGAATGGTGCTCCATATTTGCCCTCTCTTGGCAGGTCGCCATTTACACATATGCATGGTGAATATCATATGAGTGTGTGACCCTGAAATCTTAAGATGTCTCTTTTCCATTCAATCATAGTGAACTGCGATGAAAATAGTTAATGGATTCATGTAATGATAAAGTTTAGTATTTAATTCAGCTTTGGTTTGGCCATTATTTGTTCTCTGAGTTGAATATGTGATATAGCACACTGGCTAACAAGTGGCACCTCATGTCACAAGTTACTGATCCCCGCTGTTAATGATCTCAATTTAGGATTTTTTATTAAGGGCTAATATTGGCTTCAGATATGATCAGTCAAATCAGTTTAACTCCATTGTGATCTTTGTGTCAGAAACACAGTAGTATTTATAGAGAATATAAATAACAATGTGAACAAATACTGCAAATGAAGAAGGATGAATAGAAAATAGAACACTGACAGCAATGCATAAAAAATATAAAAACAATAGTACAACATGTCCATTATTTAAATGAAAGAACTAAACAGTTTTGAATGTCCAAATGGAATGTCTAAATGGTGTCCAGTGAATCTGCAAAAAGTTCACAGTATTAAGTTCATTGATTAGTGGAAGCCAAAAGATATTATCTGAACTGATTTGATATCATAACGATATTGATAGGAAATCTGAATTTTTGATCTAATGTTTCTCAAGTGTTCCTATTAATCTGTAGCCTCAACCCAGTATCACAGGAGAACTACTGTTTCACCTGTTGTCTGATGGCCAGGGGAAGAGATTGCTCTGGAGGAGGAAACAAGAAGCAATGTTGTTGTCAGGTGGACTGCACTGTGGTCCCATTGAAAAAGTTGGCCAGCTGATGTGTCTCTTTCTCTTGTCTGGGCTTCCTGGAGTTCTTGGGTATTTTATGGGCATCTTGGATTCCACATGGCGACTTAAGATTGAATCAGCTGTCAACATGTGACAGGATGATAACCTTTGGATGCAGCTCAGGATTCACCTGATCCCTGCATGCTGGAAGCACGTTGGCCTCCAGATGAGAGGGCCAGTGGCCCACTTGCCAGGGACAAGGCTCAAGAGCTTTGAAATAAATAGGCTGAACTGAAGAGCAGATGAGGCATGGACAAAAAAAAACTTTTCCTTCTTGTTGTAGTCTTCTGTAGAGAGGGAGGTTGTGACATGTCTGGTGTAAAATGAAGGCTAAGATGATGGCTTTGACTTTTGGAGAGAGGCGTTTGGAAAGGATGCATTTGTGGAAGAGTTGTTGGAGGCTGTACAGATGTCAGGAAATGTGGACCACTGAACACAACCAAGTTTTTTGATGGTGATAGATTTTCGGAGATGGAGAGGACTCTGGGACTTTAGGAGTTAGCTCATCTTCAAACAGGTTGCTGTCAGAAAGGCTGAGAAGAAGGTATATAAGTACAGCATATGCATAGTAAAGTGTCATGACAATAAGTCAAATAACATCTTCTTCCTCTTCTGCTTCTCCTGTCTCTGAGGAATGCAGAAATGGGGCAGTGTCCACTCACATAAACATAAACACACATGCACTCTGAGGGTAGCCTGTGTAAGTTTTGGCATCTCAGTCTTACTGAGATATTATTATTATTATTAAAAGCTGTGATCAGTTTTCTGGTTAAATATGTACATGTTAACAAATTACACACACCATCTAAGCTACAATAATTGGAGTGAGGACATAAATGAATATCATACACACCATAATAATACCAGGTAACCTTTAGTCATATGTCTGAGTTTAAGAAAAAACAGACTTCAGCATAAAATATTCTTTGAAGTAACAGTTTCAAATATCAAACATGTTTAAAAAAAATCACATCTCAGCGACTGCATCTTAAGACCTCAGAGTCTTTACAAATCACACAATGTATGATTAATCTCCTGACTGTCAAGACCAACTGACCTAACCCTGCTGATATGAGTGATCCTGGAGGTTTTGTTGGTCTTCTGCCCACTTTGCCTTTCTAGAGCCCATTTGTGTTACATTGACAGCCTACAGATATTCAACAGATATTCTTGAAACTGTGGTGGTAATTGATATCAGATTTATTTTTAGGTTCCTATAATCCCCAGATGATGGTTCAGTGAGGTGAAACAGTGGTCTTGTTTAAATTTGGATATGCTTACTTTAGCATTCACACATGCAGGCTCTCCACATTCTTTACCCAGATTGCAAAGGAGGTGAACTGTGTATTAGCGACGGTCATTCTGTGGAGCCATGTAATTCGTCACAGAAATCACCCTTCATGCAAGATTAATTCCCCGCTGAGGACCCGTGCTACGAAAGGTTATAAATTGACTTTAATATTAACTAGCCTTGCCTTAAGGATATGAAGCTCATTCTGCTCGGTACTGTTTCCCATTTTTCCCCCCTCTGACACTCTCTTGGCCCCTCTCTCCTCTCTGAGCATGCATCACAGTGCAGGCACTCATGTAATAAAATGTGATAACAAATCCAAATTATACTGCAGAAAAAGGCTTTCATTTGTCTAACAGTCGCTGAGTGTGAGCTTTAGTAAAAGAGAGAGATTTTTTTTAGCATACCATGTATGCATGTGTGAAAAATAAATCATTTTGAAAATCCATGTGTAGCATTTTCCCTCCAAGTAGATTTGTAATTTTCCGTTCCCTCTGTAAGCCATCATTGCCTCAAACAAAGACACAGAAGAGTTTATAAGGAAGAAGAAGGTTTTCTTCCTCATTTCTGACTTAAAAGACTTAAAACATATTTATCTTTGCTGTCTGTTCCCACTCATGTGGGCTGACAGTCTATCACTTCCTCTCTGAGCTTCTGAATGACTTCTGCTTGGAGTAAATATACAGCTTTGTCATAAGTTCTGAATTCTTTTATGTCTCCCTTGACAAAGCACATCACCTGATTGGAACTCCAAATCCATCCCTGTGTGTCAAAAATGATTAGAGAAAATTAACTTACAATGCGTTTCACTGCTTTCATGCTCTCTCTGTCAATTTCGCAGGGGTTCTTTCGTCGAAGCCAGCAAAGTACCTGGAGTCTTTCCTTGAACAGAGACACAGAGCAAGCAGACAAATGCGAATAGTGGGGTAGAGTCGGTAAACTTGTTGAGGGTCACGCACGCTGAGTGTGAAATCTGTGGATTGAAGCTGTCATAAGATTTGAAGGTGTGGTGTTTAACCATCTGTCTTTCATTGGCAGTAAAATACTTACGAGCACAAACACACACACACACACACACACACACACACACACACTCATACAACATTCAAATCAAATCAGTATGCCAATATTACGGAGCCATTGTAGCTCATCTGGCTTGCAAAGTGTTTTCCTTTTCTGCTCTCATTTTCGGGATGATGGGAACACAAGAGGGGAGCATTGAGGCCATTCATGCAGACACACTTTTATTGGCTCGTCAGCATGACAACAGCAAATTTCAGATTACCTGAATAGACAAATGAATCACATGGCTGGGTGGCAAAGCACTGAAGCAACACAGCTATTTTAATTTCTTAAAAATTTCCATCAACTTGAAGAGCAGAGTTTCGGTTCTAACGTTTTATTTTCCATTCGATTGATCACGATTTTTCTTTTGATATGTTAGTTGTAGTTGTACTTCACTCAACCTGATCTCTACAACGCAGTTGAAGTTAATAGTTGTTTTCATTTCTTTTTTGGAAAATTAAATCTTTGTTGTATATGAGAAAAACAAGAACAAAAACAAGAACAAGAACAAAATGATGGATTACGGATGATATGTGTACCCCTCTTCACTAGAAAGGGAGAAAACAAAAAAAAAAAAATGTTACCCACTCAGAAAAACTAATATCAAAGATTTGTCTGATGCCAAAAATCTGTTGTGTTGAATATGGATTAAATTCTGTATTTTTGGTACTTTTTTTTTTTTTTTTTTTTTCTCATTTTTTGACGCTTTTGCTTTTGTAATCTGGAGCTAAAGCAGAAAAAAAGCTTGCTTATTTTTTCTGTACTCCAGTTGACTACACATCACAGCCTCATTGGCAATCGATAACAACAATTGATATTCACCTACTTCTGATATATGAATATCACAATGTAGATTTTTAGTTTTTCTTATTGTGTAATTGCATGTATTTTACTTTCACTTTTTTTTGTATTTTACTGCTAAATATCAGTTTCACTTGCAGCAAGTACCCCATATAATAAAATGCTTGCCAAGAATGACATGAAAGGATATCAGCCTCATGTCTGTGTGTACAGAGCTGAAGTCCAAAGCTAAAAAATGCACCTACTGACACCTCTAAAGCTCAGTAGCAAACACAGTGTATGTTGGTCAGTTGAACCGTACAAAGACAGAAAATTAAAAAAAAAATAATGTGTCGTTTTACGGGAAGTTAGCCAGGCACAGTGACCTTCTGCAGCCTTGCCGTTACTGTGAAGTTGGCAGTTATACTTAAAGTACTCTATATATGAACATTAATCAACATCTTGACCATTTCATATGTTCAATTTATATCAGCTATCAGTCACAAAACAGCTTTTTTTCTCACCCCCAGATCAGATCGAAATGAGTGAAATGAACTTATCCTGACATTATCATTTTCTTGATTGTAGTAGGTTAGATGAGAAAGGAAACATTGACTTCCTCTAGAAATATTCCACTTTGACAGATTAGTGCTTATATTAATTGGAAAACAGTATAATTTCCTAATTATTCATGGGGGAGAAAATTGACTTTTCATCTGAGAAAGAAAGGAAGGTGTAAACTTAGAATAACAAATAGTGTTCTGCTGGAGATATGCTGCAGGATGTAAGATCATTTATTACATAGATGGTTCTACAGTATGTTAACATTGTGGCAGAACAGGCTCTGCTCTTGATGGTGCTCTCCATTGAATCCAAGCAACAGCAAGAGGTTCATTAGGGAGTGTAAATGACTGTTCGGAAGGTCAATTAATAACATACACACTTCCTGCAAGCTCTGTTTAGTTAGCGCCTTTTTTATTATCATGGATGTTTTACTTTGGTGTCCTCCTGGCAGAATAGGGATCTCGCTACTGAAAGTTTGTAAATTGACAGGTATGGTTTATATGACGTCCAGGAAATTTGTGTAGTTCATTTTCTGTCATTTGTCTGTCCTGTAGCGCCTACAGTGTTTTCTGAAGAACAGCAATAAGGAAAGTTTATTCACTTGTTCAACCACAGCAAAGGAATGAAACTGTTGTTACATTTACACTCGAATGCACACGTTAATAGATGATAAATGGACTCTTTAGAATTAAGTGCTCATTGTGGTATTTACCTTGACATTTACAGTTATTTGAGTGTCTGCATGTTAATGTATCTGTGCTACTGATTTGTCCAGATGCTCTATTATACATTTATGGTGTTTAATACAAGGATTCGATCACATCTGCTTAATGGTTTTCTTCTGACTTAAGAATTTCCAAAATTTAGCTGAAAATATCATGTAGCATGAGGGAGCTGGAAGAGCAGATGGCTGGTTCCCAGCATGAAGTTCAAGATTTGCAGAGTGCGTCCCACACAGTAGCAGATGTTTCTGAGAGACTATGTCTACAGGAAATGTCTGAAGCAAGACAACAGAGTCTGACTGACTGAGGTGTGCTCAAGAAAATTGATGACACATCTGAAGAAACATTCTTAATGCTCAAGGAGTACAGAGAAAATGTGTGTGCTTCTGGGTGAAGAAGCCAGGAAAAGGTAGCAAAGGCTGCTCTCCATGTACGTTCAATGGAAGCTCCACAATACATAAAGCAAGACATAAACTGAAGATATAGTATGTCAGAGAGTCAGCTCTGGGCTCTGATTGAAGAACTTATGAAAGGTAAGCAAGACATAATCAACATGTATTGTGGGATTTGATATCTTTTCCACTGACGTAGGAAAACAAATTGCTACATGTCAGTGACCACAGAAACTCATCAGTATGGCCTACAGCAGAACTATAGACAATGAAGGTGAGTTTAAGAACAGCAAGTACGCCAGCTTCATGAACTCGATTGTTACTGTCTATGCAAGGCCTGGCAAGTCTGACCTTCACTCCATGATTTTGTCGACAGCAGCCAAGTCTGCTGATGCAGCAGCCAAGCTATCAGTGATGGAGGAAAATTAAAAGATGATGCTAGATGATGAGAGATGAAGGGAAATGATACACAAGTTAGAGGACCAACGACTGGAAGCTCTTGAAGCACAAATGAGTGAGTTGGAATGACTGCAGACAAAGAAGGAAGAGCATGCGGATTGAAGTTTGCAATTAGGAGACAGAACTCAAAGCTGCTGACTGCTTGAACAAGGAAAGATGAAGGTGAAATATGATTGAACTATCCCCAGCAGCATTGAGCCACTCACCCCTAACCATCTTCTGAAAAAGGAAACTGTCAAGGCATTACCTCCCCCATGTGAATTCATCAGATAAGACATGTACGGCAAGAAAAGGTGACAGCATGTTCAATTCCTGGCAGAACAGGTTTGGAGTCGATGGTGGAAGGAATACCTTGCCAACATTGCTCTCCGACAGCTTTGGCATACCCCAAAGGGGAATCTGGGAGTTGGAGATATTGTAATGATGAAAGGAGATAATGTGCACTGAAATGGATGGAGATTGGGTAGAATTTCAGCAACCACTACTGACAAATACAAACTAGTAAGAAGAGTTAAGGCCTACCTCAGTGACAGGAAGCTTGGCAAGAAAGATGAGCGTCTCCCCAAGATGTCTGAAGCTGAGCATTCAGTCCAGACATTTGTCCTACTGCTGGAGACAGGCTAAATCTGCTCACCCTCCCTAGTTATGTGTGCTCTTATACAGGGATTGTCATTTACAGTTAAAAATATTTTGTGCTTAATGCAGGCTGTGTACCATTCTATTATTCACTCATGATTGATGGCAATTTAAATGACCCTTAGGGAGATCTATTAATAACTTAACCAATTCCTGTAAGGTTTTATTTTGTTAGTGCCTTCTCTAATATCATTGATCTTTTTATTTTGGCATTCTTCTGGCAGAATAGGGAACCTCCTACTGAAAGTTTGTAAACTGACGTGTTTTATGGCTATGTGCAGTGATGTGATTTGGTTGGAACTGTTTGAATGTATCACTATTAAAACAGCTTTCCTAACATTAGCTTCTGGTGACTGGTTTCAGAAATCCATTGTTTTTTTTGTACTACTGTTATCAGTGCTAATATATGCTTACATTAAACATTTCATCTAGTGCAATTAATTGAAATTGCAACATCAGTTTCTATCATTACATGGACAATATACAGTTATACACCACTGTTAACTAAAATGATTACAGTTCTATCAACAACTTGATTGCATGCATCACTAACATAAGTCTGTGCATAACTCATAACTTCTTACAGCTAAACCAGACTTAGATTCCAAGAGATCCAATTGGATCCAAAGGTGAGAAAGATCAACTTGAGTTGTCATTGACTGTGACCTAAATTTTGAACATCACATTAGAAATGTGACTAAGGTGTCCTTCTATTATTTCAGGAATATTGCCAGAGTTAGACCATTTCTATCCCAGGCAGACACAGAAAAGTTAATAAATGCTTTTATTTTCAGCAGGCTGAACTTTTGTAGGGCTCTTCTGTCGGGTGTTTGTAACACAACAAAGAGCCCACTTAACTCAAAGTCTTAATATATTTACATTGGATACCTGTCTGTCACATGATTTCCAAATTCTTCTATTGGTTTTTAAGTCACTGAATGCTTCAGCTTCATCTGACATTTTTTGACCTGACCTCAAGATGATCTGACCTCTAGACTGTTCATGAGGAACAGCACTAAAAGGAACAGATCTTTTTTTTACCATTACTTTCTTCAGAATTTCATTCTTTTTTTTTTTTTTTTTTTTTTAACATGATGGTTATTGTATCTGTCTTTTCCAGCCTTTTTAAATTTGTGTTGCATTTTATGCATGAATTGTGCAAGGTACATAAAGTTTCTTCTTCTTCTTCTTCTTCTTGTTATAATTATTTTTATTTTTAGCCTATGATTATTAATTGGCACATTATTATACTATCATTGAAAGCAAATTCGCGGCACGGTGGCGCAGCAGGTAGTGCGCGTGCCTCACAGCAAGAAGGTTGCTGGTTCGAACCCTGGGTCGGGCAGGGCCTTTCTGTGTGAAGTTTGCATGTTCTTCCCGTGCATGCGTGGGTTCTCTCCGGGCACTCCGGCTTCCTCCCACAGACCAAAAACTTGCTCGTTAGGTTAATTGGTCTCCAAATTGTCCATAGGTGTGTGTGTGAGGTGTCTGTATATGTAGCCCTGCGATCGGCTGGCGACCGGTTCAGGGTGTACCCCGCCTCTTGCCCATTGCTAGCTGGGATAGGCTCCAGCCCCCCGCAACCCCAAAATGGGATGCGTGGGTAAAGAAGATGAATGAATGAATGAAAGCAAATTCTAAGTTATATGCTATTGTTTTGTGCATCAAGCCCATCGTTCATATTTTCATAGAAGCATTTCATTGACAGATCCTATAGTTGCATTATGGTTTATGGCAGGCATTTATAGTTAGGTCTCGTTAATAGAGAACGTGTGAACCCTATGATGGATTGGGCTGAACTTTGAATGCCGTACCATTTATCAGCGTTCTCTTCTCCATAACACAGCGGAAAATCAGAAAAACACATTTGTTTCTGAGTGAAAAGAAACAATAGTTGTTATGAGCTCTAAAACACAGATGGCATCCTCTTCAGACGAAAGCATGCTGAAATGCTGAGAAGAGTCTTAGTTTATTTAAAACTTCATATCATCTTTCATAAAATGAAGAACCTGACTAAAATAAAAACAAACAAACAAGTTAGCCAACTTCCTTTGAAGGAATTCTGTCTTCATGCAGTATGTTGTAAAAATACAAGCGGACAATGGGGATTCTGCTTAAGGAGGGGTTTGAGCCTCTAACAGCATGTTCAATAGACTTCAACATTACCATTACTCTTCTATAGCTAAGCATTAACACCAAGCATAATTTCTGGCTATGAAAAAAACAGAGGTACCTGAAGCAATAAAGAAACAATGTTTTAAATTTTGAAAAAAGCTACGTTAATGATGAAAAGAGAAACAATAATTAATCGTACTTTAATGCGGTCCACATTTAGATGAACATCTGTTTTTCTCTTGCCTCGGTGATAACAGTGTTCACTTGCTTCTGTCAGCTGAAGAGTGACCATAAGAGTCACACCGACGTGCGTCTGCATGGCTGCGGTATACTAATCACACACAGATGCACATACATACACGTGTGGTACTTCTAGTAAATAATGACACGAGCACAGGTAAATGCTTCTTGTCTTTTGTGACCCTGGTCGTGTTTATATTACCTATTGGGGACCTTTTCCGGTATAAACGCTTCTCATGGGGACCAAGGCTCAGTCCTAATGAGGAAAGATACTTCTGAGGTCCTGGTTAATCAAGGTAGGGGAAAGGTCTGGTTTAGAGCTGCAACAAATAAGCAATTTATAGATTAGTTGTCAACTATAAAAGAATCATGAACTATGTTGACAATTGATTAAATGGTTTGTTTGATTCTTCAATGAAAAAAAAAAGATCCTGTAATTCCAGGTTCTTAAATGTTAATATTTTCCAATTTCTTCTTTCCTCTATAACAGTAAACTGAATATTGCATCATCTTCGGCTTTGGGTAACACAGATCAATGTTTTTCACCTTTTTTTTTGTTTTTTTTGACATTTTACAGACAACAGATTCAAGAAAATAACCCAGAGATTAATCAACAATGAAAATAATTGTTAGTCGCAGTCCTATTGTGAATTGCGGTGTTAGGTTAAGTTTAGGGGTTATACATTAATTGGTTATCCTTAAGGTTTGGGTTGGGCTGTCCATAATGAGTGGAATACAATGCAATGTCCAAACAAGAATAGTTGCTCAAACTGTGTGTGTGGGTGTGTGCCTACGTGTGTGAGCATGTGTGTGTATAAACAAAAGCCCACAGTAGAAGTCGTTAAATGTATTGAAACATTCACATTTAGCAGCACTAATGAGCCAAACAGTGCAGTTTGTAATTAGCACAGCATGTAGTCCCACAGTACAGTACTGCAACACAGTCTGTTACCTCTATATAGATTCCATCTAATAGGTATCACGATAGGTTTTTTGTTTATGTATTTGGGTTGCAATAGTACGCAATATCCCCAGTTCACTACACATCTCTGTTTGGGGTCACAGTTTTGTACATTTTAGGGGGAAAACAAAAAATACAAGAAGACATTTTTCCTTGTTTAATAGAGTAAAGAAAACATCGTTCCATTGGTGCTGACTGGATGACTGGAGTTTGTTCTTGTTAATACCAAGCCTCACACCAGTTTTGGAGTAGTGACATTGTATTGGATAATACATGCAGCTCATGCTCATTTGCACAGAGCTCAAGTGCAAGTGTTTCTGTTACAGGGCTCAGTTTCTGTAAGAGAAACACTTGGGTGATGTCACTGCAAATAGTTTAAGCATGCTTAATGTTAGTTCAACAATGTCACACAGTTTTTGTCTGATCCACCACACTTTGCCCAGTGTCACTGTAAGTTACTGGGAAATCATAATTTCCTAGTTTAGTTTCTTTTAGTTTCCTGTCATTAGACCAGCTGTGGTTTCTCCCTTTAGTTCACCATACCATTCATCCTACGTCATCCATTGACAATAACTGTCTCTGACCAGCTGGCCATTTATAATCTCTGCAACATATAAATCACAGCATTATATTTGTGTCCAAATAGATGGCTAATAATAAAAGTGTACATACACTCATGTACAGCAGTCAGAGAGCAGCTTCATCATGATTCTAAAGCCACTGTTCACGGCAAAAGAAACCCATGCATGACAGTTTCCACAAAATTCAATATCACTCATTGATTCCTGCATCTGAAACAGGTCTGCTTGTGATTTCAAAATTAGCAGTTGAAAAACTGAGCCTGTTCTTCACCATCTGCTGCCAAAGTGTTTTTGGGCAGAATACTGAGATCCTATTCACTCTCAGTTGGCTGACTGCTACATGCTGTTACATACAATGACAATAGTATAGATGTGAATATGTGATTATTGCTCTGTGTTAGTAGAAAAGGAACTCTTTTGAGTTTTTTCTTTTGAGATAATAAATACCTGTCCTGACAGATCCAGGGTCTCCTGACTCCAGGAACCTCTGATTGACTGTATATGCCACGAATGTTCTCACAATATGTATATATTACAAATTACCATAGGGTAAGTAACACTTGTGCATTATTTTTTTGTCTTCTTGTCCTCTAACTTGCACTCTGTCTTGTTGCTGCTGTAACATGTGAATTTCCCCCATTGTGGGATAAATAAAGTCTATCTTATCTTACCTTATCATAGCTGGAACTTACATCTCCCATGATACTTTTCCAATGGAAATGAGTCTCTGATGAGTCATGACAACACCACCAGAGGACATACTTACTGTTTCTGTATCTTTGACTTCCCATGGACTGCTGTGATGAATTGACATAATATATACTGTGCTATTGAGTAAGTAGTGGTAAACAAGGACACCATAATTGATATGAATACATGTTTACAAGACAATTGTCTTGTTAAAACAACATACTTTATCTTGTGGTGTCACAAAACTTTCTTGTTATTTTAAAGATTTTTTGGGGTTTTGATACTGCAGCTGGAGAGAGACAGGCAACAGGGAAGAGAGTGGGGATGAAATCCAACAAAAGGCTCCTGGTTGGAATCAAACCCAGGCCTCAGCGGCACATGGCCTTGTTACATGGGGCACACGTTCTACCAGTTGAGCTCTCAGAGTGCCCCCAGATTGTCCCCATTCTTGTCAGATAGTTCAACATCTGCAGTTCTCTATGGCACACTGCACTAAGTGGCAGTGAGTCATAGCCCAAAAATGACACTCACTGATACCAAATACACACACAGTGATTATGCATGGGCCCACAAATATGTTTATCAGTCATGTTATATGATTGCTCTAAGTCAGTGATTCTTAGTGACTAGGCTGCAAGCCGGTACCTGTCATCACTGTGTGGGCTACTGGGCTGCAAGGATGGTCAGTGTAACCAACCAGGTGGTCATCTGTCAGCTCATCAGACACCTGAGACAGGTATAAACCATAAATATATTCTATGAGTGTCCTTTTTGGCCTTTTGCCCTTTTTTTGTCCTTTTTTTAGGCCACACATGATTTATCATCAGCAAATTTAAAAATAGGTAGGCCTCATGATAACCACAATTGTAGCCTATCTATAATTACTATTTTTACAACTACAACAGTAACGTATAATAATAATAATAATAATAATAATAATAATAATAATAATAATAATAATAACCTTGGCCAGCTGGGGGGAATGAGTGAACTGACCCTGACGGCCTACACTCTGTCTGTACAGTTCCAGCTTGGCGAGCAAGCTGCGGATGATGGCCTTGGAGTGGACCAGAGTCACTCCATTCCCCTGCAGCTTGAGAGTGACTTCATTTATTTTCTCAAATATGTCAGCCAGGTAGAAGACATGGCAGCGGCAGGATAGCACCGTCTCCCTGAGAGATGCATCGGCATCCTTGAGAAAACCCAGGACTGTGTAGCTCGCAAAAATGAGCAAGACAGTTGCCCTTGGAGAGCCAGTGCACTTCAGTATGCAGCAACAGGCACTTGAATGTCTTATTATTCTCCCCACATAGTTGCCTGAACAGCCGGTAGTTCAATGGATGGGCCTTGATTTTATTGATGGCTTTGATGCTAGATTCAGGGACTCGTGGAATGGAGGGCTGATGTTTTTGGCCACCAGGTTGTGATGGTGCAGCACACAGTGGACCGTCAGTGGACCTATTTATACGCTCACGGACACAACCAGGTGTGGGGGGAAAAAAGTGACCAGAAACTGAAAAAGAATGTGCGATAGGGGCACTGACGTCGGGCTGGTTGCTGCTGGATGCGCTGCCTGCCACGCCTGCCCTCGAGCCGGTGCGTCAGCATGTCTCCTCTCCCGGAACACATCTGCAGCATGAGCAGCGCCTGTGCATGGCGGAACCTGTCGGCTGTGGCTCGCACGCCAGTGGTGCCACACCGGCTGCACTGCTGCTGCTGCGCTGCCTAGGTTGTACCATACAGGAGTCGAGCTGTGCTGCAGTCTGTATAGTTTGCTGGGAAATGCATGCGGCTCACGGTAAAAATAGGCTAGCCTATTGAGCTCTAGATAAGTCGCAGCTGAGACACAGCTGTGCCGCGCTGCTCACGCAGTCAGTGGGGCTGCTCTAACCTGTCAACACGGCCGCCGAAATAAAAAGTGGCAAGTTCCACCAGGCACACGCGCCGCAAATACGTCCCGTGTGTTCCGGATGTACTCATGCTGTAAATTCATAAACACTGTGTGATACTGTGAGACAAGGCATGGAAGACAATGAAAAATAAGTTCCTTCAAAGTCCCATCCTTGTTGTAGCAAAGTTAAGAAGAATTTAAACTCCAATTTCTGATCCACAGTCAGATGGAAAATGGTTATTCCTCCTGTGCTCTCTCCTCTTGAGCTGACTGTAGATTTCCTCCTTTGCGATGTCAGGCTCCTTACATACTCCTTCTCTTGAGTTGGCTTGAGGATGTAGAGACGGAAGAAGAAGAACCCTGTTCTCTCTTTTTTTTTTTGGCTATTCTAAACCCTTCTCTCTTAATCCCTCCTCTCGACTACACATGTCCTTTTTTTGGTAATTTTCTACTGAGCTTTTGGGCCCTGTCATGGTTTGGTACAGCCCACTAGTCACAGCCTGTGTGACTTCCTCATTTAGGTGCATACGTGACTTCTTCTTTTTTGGGTGTTGTTTAGTGGAAAATTTCTTCCACATCCAAGATCATATATTGTTTTTCATTAACTTGGCCCAGCTTACAAAACCTTGTACTTGTGGCTGTGGCTGTGGCAAAGAAGGTACAGCCATCATTCACCAATCAGAAGCTATGTAGTTCAGTCCCTAGCCCCTCCAGTCTGCTGAATGGCAATATCAATATGCAATACTGGATAAGTTGTGAACATGTGCAAATCTTTAAACGCTAGCACAACAAAGAAGATGATGATATATCTGTGAAGATTCTCATTCATCCAGGCCATGGTACTTCTAAGTGCTTCCAAAGGCAGCTGGACTTGCTTGTGGTTCAGGAGGCTTCTTCAGTTCTCACTGACTGGTGGGAAATCCCAGGCGTTTGTCCTCTTAAAGGATCAAAGGAGCTCTGCCCAGCTATCTATCTATCTAATTAGTTCTCCTCCCCTGTCTAAATAAGTCAGCATGTTCCCCTTTGTCTTTGTTGGTTCATTCCTTGAATGTGGCTTTCCTGTTCCGTGTCGGTCTATATGAGTATGCCCTGGTTTCCCCGTTTGTCTGATCAGTGAGTTGCTGTTTCCCTGGAGCTTGCTTTTGTTTTTTGACTATTGGACAACCTTCCCTTTTTCCATTGGATTTTTTGCTTGTTGTATGGACATTTTGATTTTTTGGTTTGGTTTGGCTCTCACCAGCTTCACTTACCTGTAACTCCTTGGTGGCCTTTTCTTTTTGTAAATAAATTATTTGAACTGCTTGCGCCCTGTCTTTTGTTCGGTCTGCATTGTGGGTTGGCTTTTGTCTCCCTGGCCCCATTACAACACCCTCTGTCTTGCTTGCCCACTCTTTTGACACTTTTGATGTACCTGTTTGTTAAAGTTCCTCTCCTGACAAAAATGTGTTTTTCCTATTGTTAATTCACTTCAATCTTGTTCGCTTCACCGTGCAGATTGATGTAGGCCATGCCAGAATTTGTTTTCAAACTCTCTGTGTTCACCTTCAATTTTTGCAATATACAGAGGTGCAATGTGAAAACTGGAAACCTCAATTACACATAAACTGACATTAGACTTTTACGTGGCGTCAACGACATATTGTGTCCAACACGTTTTGCATATTCATATGACAAATATTTTGTTGTCCAATTTGATTTGATGTCCAATAGGTTACTTTGCTCATGACCAATACCTGCACAACCAATGACGTTCCCATCAGTATCAGCTGCGCTTTAATTAGCAAATGTTAGCATGCTAAATTGCCTCTAGTTTAGGATTACACATTTAACTCTTTTTCAGCACCCACTTGAATCCCTTTAACTTTGTATGCAATCATGCTCCTTTTAAAAGTCACTTGGCTTTCTGTCTGAACGTACCTTTTCTTTTTCAGTTTCCAGTGATGTCATTTGCCCACTACGTGATCCTATAAGGAAGGACATTGTACACCAGTGCTTCTATATAGGACAGATAAGTTGCTGACATTGACTTTTTCAATCCAGCAATTTAACATCACAGTGTTCTCCAAACAGATAAAGGCAGCTACTCATAGGCAGAGAGAAGAGGACACATAATTCAAACACAACAACAAATAAGACAATACACTACCTGTTAGCTGATAACTATTATATCTATCACAAATGCAAAGTTACGCTTTATTCGTTTCATGTCTGTAGCACTTACTCACTGTGGTAGCAGGACTCTATTAATAATCAAGTAAATCATACATTTAAAAAAAAAACAAAACTCATATTACCAACTTTGTTTCTGTGAATGGAGTTTCCTGTGATTATGGAGGATTTGTGCTGGTGTGGAGAGAGATTGAGCGATGAGAGAGCTGACATTTATCAAATATTTGCAGATGCTTTAACTAGTGAAGCCATAAGCTGAACTTAATTGATTTTGCCGTCTGGCTCATTGCGCTGTGGAGCTTCAATGAGTAATCCCTGCCATCCTGTGGAACGTGTGTGTGGTCGGGTGTCTTTTTCCTTATGACAACAAGTTTTATAGCTTTTTAGATGGGCTTGTGCAATATTTAACTTTGGGTTTAAAATTAAAGGCATAATTCAATATTATGGGAAGTAGACTTATCTGCTTTCTTTCTGAGGATCGATATCATTTTCATGTCTGTGCATTGAGGGAAAACTATACTGCTATTACAAATTTAGCTTTATTCGCTGCTGTCAGGTGGGACAGCGAAACAGAAGAAAAGTTTGTTGCCTGTACTGTCCTCTCAGTGCATTTTTTTTCGCTGACCATGACTGGCAGCATCACACACAATTCTTTTCTTGTCATGATTGACAGTTGCTTGACCCACTTCTCCAGTGACCTCAGAACTCTGAACGTGATCGTGAAATAAGACGTGCTGTGATTGGTCGAGGTAATACGTGTAGTCTTGTCTCCTGACTAAGACACAGCAAGAGTCAGTCAGTTTGTAAATAAAAGAAAAGCTTTTTTCTTTATCTGCTGTAAGGTAATTTAAAAAAAAAAAAAAACGTCAGTTTCCTTGTTTTGCCTCACAATTAATTATTAATTTATTCCCTATTTTCAGCACACATCACTTCTTTTCTCATAATTTTACAATAACAAGATGGGCTTGTCTATGTATGCCCAGGTCAGCGATTAGTCAAAGCTGTGTGTGTGTATGTGTGTGTAGCATCAGACTCGAGCAATGAGAGGACTGTGTGACTAGATAAAGACCCAAATTACACCAGTACAGTGAATGGCAGTCATCCATATACTGTGTACTGCTGAAGTACCACTGTATATATTGAGAGTCGAAGTGAAACCAAACTCCAGTCTGAAATGTAGTTTATAACTAGAGGTTGAGAAAAAATAAAAGGATGAACTTCTTGCCAGCAAATTGAGGGTTAAAACAGACATAAAGCTTTATATTTCTTTTTTCTCCACATTTTTATCATTAAACCATATTATTTATTGATGTATTCAGTTACTTTGTTGACAGAAACCTTTATTTACCTCAACTGCAGAGGGCACCACGGGGGTGTCCTACAAGTGAGCTTAATGGTGGTGATTAATAGTAAGGTACGCTGAGCCTAAAGCCAGAGTTTTCAATGACATTAAGGTGGCTTTTTTACCATGGCTAGATCGCATGGTAACTTATACTGCATACCAGTTCACCGACTAACTGTAAATTTGACATAGTATATTATCCATACACTAAAGAATGTTGAAGGCACAGAAATTTGAGACCACTGTGGATTATGTTTTTATGCTTGGTCCTGACTTGCTGCCAAGACTGTTATACACTGCTGGTATTGGAGCAAAGAACATGATTAGAAAATGGATTTGTCTAATAGCATTGGCATTTGATTTGGCAAAAACTAAAGTGATAATTCATCTTACTGTGGCAAGCAGCTCTCAAAGATGTCAACCATTTAATAACATTGGCCACAGAGAACAAGAACCCAGAAACAAAGGAGTGAAATAAATTTGGCATCAAAAAATGTAACAGCCACCACACACTAATGGTTAAAATTGTAAACCAGCACGAAAATTACATTTACCAACATATAGCACCCTGTACTGAACAGGCACATTACAAACACTAACAAAAAGTAACATTTGCATTTTTCAACATAACATGGCACATTTAATGTGCGCTTTCGCGATAGTATTTTAGTATGAAGTCTCATTTTGATCTGCTCCTTTGGTATGGTAAAGTTCCTTTATTATTCTGGTAATACAAATTCAGTACTCAGCATTATTCATTGACTTGCAAGTTTCCCATACAGAAATGATTGACTGAAATTAGTCCAGAAGAACAGATGAGTAATCCACAAGAGTGAAGGGTTGAAAATAGTGAGTATATCTTTGAATTTATTAAATCAAAGTGGTGGAAATGTGAGTTATGCTTAGTTGGCATGCAAATAATATGACAACCACTGGGAGTTTATACAGCCATGTTTTTTTCCCAGGTCATTATTTTGGTGCCAGCCTTTATTTGTTTGAGTTGGCGACCCCATCAGACTTTTTTTTAAGAGCTGGCTTTTATTTGATTAACAGTTTTTATTTGCCGAAATGCGGTCCTGACTTTCACTGCCTTTTTACAGATTTGGGGCACTGAAATCTAATTTATTAACATAAGGTGATTTTTACTGGGAATTGCCTCTTCGATATTTATTTCTATTTCTTTGATCGTGAGTATTTCAGTAACACTTTATTTGAAGGTGTGTGTATAAGACTGACATGACACCTTCATAACCATGACATGACACCCATCATAATCATTTTTAATGCAAAGTTAACATTGTTTGAGATGTTTTTGTTACGACAACTTGATTTTGACCAAGGCAACAACGACTTTGTTATGACAAGTTAACATTAACCAAATATTAGTACCAAGAATCCACAGGATATAAATAATACTATACTATCTATGCTCCTCACATCATGAACACAGCCAATCAGAAACCTTTCTAAACCACCTGAACCTACCAGCTAACCATAGAGCAAGCAAACATTTTAGATGCAACCCTTTCCTCTGAAAAAATAAATAAATCCCTGAAAAACATATCAAAAAATAAATCACCTGGACCATCTGAATTCTGAATTCCATACACTCCTCTTCTGGGATATTTTTCACCACAACTTTGAGGAATAACTGCAGAAATTAAAGCTACCTCCACCATACTTATGCATATGAATACTGTTGTGATGACACTTCAGCTGCAACCTAATGAAGACCCAACCCACTCTTCCGGAAAAAGCATTCAACAAAGTACAATGGACCTTTCTATTTAGCACCCTGTGCAAGTTTGTGTTTGGAGAGTTGTTTAACCATTGCATAAGAACACTGTACACCTCACCAAGATGTCATGACGTTTTACTGCAATGCCAAATGATTTTAGAATGTTGTCATGTTTTTTTTTTTTTCCAGATATATATTTGTCTTTGCATATAGAGTTGGTTTGAGTTGTAGAAGGTGGTTGGGTGTAAGTGGCTCAAGATCATTTAAATCGTCTGAATCTGTAGTTAATGTACCACTCTTGAGTATAGCTTCTACCTCTCATGAGATTGTGTGAGGGCCCTCATCGTCAAGAGTCTGTTGTCTGCAAAGTGATGACAATGTTTTCTTTTGTAATGGGAATTCTTATTAATCATCTTCTCTTTCTCTCAATCGTAAGTATTCACTGTCTTAAAGCCAAATGAATAACCATGTCATATGACTGGGTGTGTGCGTGTGTCATAGTCTGCTGACCATGTAACTACGTACAGTATGTTATTATGCACTGATTAAGTGAACCTTGTGTCCTGATTGTACAACACATTATGACGTGCCTATTGTGCTGACATTGTTCTGATGATAGAACAAACTCATCCTTTCTACAAAGATAATATATTGTATATAATCTATCAACTTCTCCTGCTCTGGGCTCTTTCTTGTCGTCCCACACTTGAGACAGCAAGAAGGGAGTCCGTCTGCAGGCGTCAGAATAAACTCACAGAAAGACAACGAACGACTTTGTGCTTTTTAGTACAAAATTGCCAGAACACGTTATAAGTCGAATCGGCCTTTCCCAAACACCACTGTGGTGTCCACCTTAGAGGGGGTTAAAAATCCATGAAACACCCTCTGCTGTAATGTTTTGTTTATTTGTTTGTTTTTTCTGTTTTGTTGATGTTCCATTCCTTCCTGGCATGTGAAAGTTGGTTCCATTATCTGACTGGATTTCTTCATCTTGGTCTCTCCTACAAAGTGCCTGAATGCATTGATATACATGTCAGTGTCAAGTGAATGAGCTAGTTCCACATGTATTGCTCGGCTAACATGGTACTGTAAGTACATATGACTATAACTTTTTACAGTGTTGGTCCTGTCTTAAATTCTGTCGGGCTTAAGTAATCAGCGTTGATGTGTGAATTGTGGATGTTCAGATGTAATTCTGTCCTTTGGTAAATCCCCCATTTTTTGTTCTCAAAAGTTACCGTGTACATGCTGACGAGTGACACATTCTGATTAATTAATTTTTGGACATGAGTCTTGTAGTGTTGTACAGTGTAGCATGTTTTCTGCTACTGTGTCTGATTTGATTAGAAATATGTCTGAGCAGGATTTTAATGATCTCTCTCTTTTTCTTGCCATCACAAGCAGCATGTTTAGGAGATGGAAAAACCATGTGAGAGTTTTTCAGAATTGACTCGTTCAGGTGGTACAACCTCAACATAGCCCTTTTCCATTACTCCCTCCAAGAATCACTTGTACCCATCAATACATTTCTTGTTCTTGTTGAATTGCTCTACTAATGGGTGATTATTTGGCATGATTACATTGTCTTCTCTATCTCGTATTTTATCACTGGGAAATCATGGCATTAGTTCCATTCAGCAATCCAACTTCCTCATCAATCTGAGGCAGCTGCATTTTTCAATTCCACATTTTGAAGGTGTGATTTTGAGTGTACATTTCTGCCAGTGTGTAAAAGTTCATCCATCAATGCTACTGATTTCCGTACTTGTCAGAATAGTAGAATGGTCGTGCTGACTGATCTCATTACTCAGATGCACTTTGGTCAGGCAACCGACACAATGGCTTGTGACTTTAGCCATTCAAGTTTCTCTTTATGAAGCCTTTTGTTGATTTCACAGCAGTTTGTAAGAAGAGTAGACAAGACTTGCACCCAGCAGATGACCTTCGTGTTGGAGTAATGGAAATATCTTCTTTCTAGAGTCTTGGATTTGTAACAGTAACATTGTCCGTATTTCTGCAGTAGTTACAGCTATATCAAGGACATTTTTTTCTTTTTCAGTTTGTAGCTTTGTCTCTTTTCTTTCCAAAGCATTTTTTTTTTTCTAAAGCAGCAGCAAGAAGTGCCTCTCACTCTCATTTTTGTCAGCGTATGAAGCTGTTGAGGATTACAGGCTAGTGGATGAGTGCTGACTACTTTTTCTGGATCTACCAATCATTCCATCGAAAAATGAAGAAAATTCCTCCTGTCAAATTTCAATGGAAGGTTCAGGCATGTCTTGAAAGTAAACTCTTTATTGCATCTTTACAGTCCTTGAAACAAACTTGGACACTTTTTTTTTTTTTTTTTTTTTTTGTTTGGCTTTTTTTCCCTCCTTTCCAAGCTTCATTTTCCTTTCATTTAACAATTTACTAAGTTGGGCATCCACTGCCCTCTCAGTCATCTTGACAGCTCTTTTGTCACTGGCTGCCTCTGCGTTCTCATTGACAGGCTCAATTAAATTATTTGGAATTACCTTTTTTCTCAGCCATTGTAGCTTAATTTCAATATTCAGCTTTGCACAAATAAATAAACAATGTGACTGAATAGGAGCTGAATCGACGTTTAACACGATGAAAAGAATAGGCTTCTATGACACTGTTTCCATCTTTAAATAGTGGCAGGATTTGTTATATCCAAAATACTGCAGCAAAGCAATTGAAAGTAGGAAAGATAAACACAATAACCAACAATCCATAAACTATAATCCATTCCACAAAATTCCACACATTTTACTTGATCGTAAGAACAATTAAGTGCCAGCCATAGTCAGCCATAATGTTGATCATTCACAGAAAAATGTATTCAACACAAATTCAATCCTTTTATTTCCATAGAGTCATCCATATTTCATAGTTGATTCTTATTTCCGTACCACATTGGCATTCACTCTTCTCCATTCATTTATGATTCATGTCATATCAATGGGATGGTCTTTATTGCAGCTTTTTTTTTTAGCCGCCCACAGATGCCGTTGCGTTGACATGATCGAGTCTCATCAAAAAAAAAAACTAAGATTAAGCCAAAAAACATGCAGCAGTTGAAAACTGTCCCCATGGAATCTTCCACCCCCATATTTCCACACGCCTGCCGCTCCTGGTCTGCCGTGGAGGAAGGACGACCAGGATGGGTTAAAGGCGTAGGACAAACTTCACCAGTGCATGGCGTGTGTGTGCATGTGAATGTATCTGTGTGACAAATAAAGGAGACTGTCCCTCTGATTCTAAATTTGCAGGTTTCTGAGATGCAAGGTAAGGTGTTGCTGCACTTGGTGTAGCACAAAAAAACTAACATTAGGTACTGCCAAACTATTATCATTGAAATTTAATTATTTAAAAAACTACAGGAAATTGTAAGCACTTGTTAGAAATGGCTCTCACACTTATGTTAGATATATTTAGCCTCTTAAGCAGATAAGGAAGGACTTTATCGTCTGTGGTGGTTCACAGTGGATCCTCTTTCCAGGCTGGTAAGGGCAGATGTGGCTAGCCTCACAGTCAGATAGGAAAGGAGCTCCATCTAATGTAACCAGCCTGGAAGGAGGATGTGAACCAACAAAGTCAGAAGAATTCTTTTTTATCTTCTTGTCGGACTTATAGGGCACCAAATCAATAACGCCTGCCTGAACATAGATGCAGAAAAAAGTTTTTTGTTTGTTTGTTTTTCTTCATTTTCTATTACGTGGCCACAACCATCTGCCACTATGACAATGCCCTTAGGAGATTCACCAAGGTTGGACCCATGAAGAAGGCATTTACCAAGAAGAACACAGTTGTGAGAACAGCTATAATTGCTGAGATAGTGATGACTTTTCTGTACACAAGATAACTGGAAAATGTCAATTTGCAGAGCCACTGCAGGAAGGCCATAACGAAGATGGTTGAAATGATTACAGCAAAGAAAAAAATGTGAAACTCCTCCAAATAACGTACACGTACACTGAGGAATGATTTGTTCCACTGAAACTGAAATCAAGGGACTTATTCATGACATCATCAGAACATCATTTGACAGTATAGTAACTATTAATAACACCTTTATGACAAATCCGAACTGTACCACTTTAGTTGAGGTGGAGGAAATCATTCATGACACAATTATAATAGTCCCATGAGAGCCAATGTTAAAATAAATCACATACGACAGTTTAATGTAATGTTAACACACAAAGCTAAATAGTTTCTCTGTGTTTTATAATTAAGCCTGCTATGGCATGGTCATGACAGGCTATGTTGTCTTCTAATGTCAATTTGTCACAACAAGGACATTTCCAACAATGTCAACTTTGCATTCAAAATGACATAATTAATCAAATAACACATAATGATAACAGTCATAAACATTTATAAAGACTGCTTCATGCTCTGATAGGTGTCACATCAGTCTTATATGCACTCCTTCAAATACAATGTTATCTTCTTCTTCTTCTTCTTCTTCTTCTTCTTCTTCTTCTTCTTCTTCTCAGTAGTTCTAATAAAATCTGCTCCCAGTGAGGTCTGTGGGCTGTCCAGACTAGCTAATATGGATGCTGGTTGTGCAGAGATATGTTGCTGCTGAAGTTTTTGAAATGTGGTTTTGCCAGTGCTGTAAACACCACATACTATTGAATATTCAATTCACATGTGTTATATTGGGGTGGAGGCAGAAATATCACAATTGGATATCTCAAAACCATAGCAGATAAAACCGAAACTGTGAACTCTCTTCGTGAAAAAAAAAAAACAGAGGGTATGGTTCTTTGTCTTAGGGGTTAGAACAAAAATCACATCTAAGTTATCAGCAAATGAACTGAACATGTACAGAAACTGAAGGTTTTAAGAGAAATTTCCTTTTTTTTTTTTAATGAAGGTTATGGGTGTGTGTCATTTGGTGTATCTCTTCATAATGAGGCAGGGTAAATCTTTGAGGCATGAACCTTGAGGAATGAAAGCTGATACATGTGCTGTATGTTTGTCAAGACATTATCATCAAGCATGGATTGAGGGTGAGGAGGCCTGTGGGCACAGAGTCTGTGCTGAACTCCACCAGCCTCATACTTCTGAACCCAGCCAAAGCCCAGACGGGCCAATATCCAGTCAACACTCCATGATGAAAACATGCCAAGAATGTGTCACTTTGTACTCATCTGTGTTTTATCTGGGACAGAGAACAGTTTTGTGTTCCTTTACAGAACAGAACAGTTCCATTAAAGGATATGTAACTGATGGCAAGGACCCATCATGACTGTTTGACTGTCTGCATTTCATATAGTTGAGAGTGTCACTTTGTAATAGGTCACTCTTTGTATGGGTTTAATAACTGCTATTAATAGATGTATAAATATTTAATAAATGATCATATCAGTATAAAAAAGCTATAACAACTGGCAACATATTAAAAGCTTGTAACTAATTTGTAATCATGCATAATAATAATAAAAACAACAACAAAAAAGATGTCTTAAGCATTAATAATGCCATTATTAAAACATATAAACCCTTTAAAAGAGGTGTCTAGTTGGAAAGCAATACTCAGAAACTCCTTTATACTCAATACACTTCTTCCAGAGCTTTTGGCAAAACATATGTAAGAAATCGCCTGTCTTTGTACTTCTATGTATGAAATACAACTAAAGGCTATTTAAAAATTTGTCAGTCATCCTCATGTTTCGAGTATTTTACTTCAGGATATGTTCAACAGTTTGTTGCATTCAATCATCAAGAAGTGAAAGCTGTTCAAACTCATTAGCTGAAGGAATTTGTACTTGAATTTTTACTCAGACTTCTATTAATAGAAATGAGCATCCTCTAGTTTTTGCAGTTTCTTGACACTGTTAGATTTAAAAAGCTCATCTGCCAGTTTCGCATGTTGAGAGGGCTGTTCAGCATCACAAATTAATGATTTTACCAATTCAATGGGTAAAATCATTGAAAATCTTTTTTTTTTTTTTTTTTTTGCTGCATCATTGTACATAGGCCGCACAGCCAGGCAGGCAGATGCTTCATGCCCATTTAGCTAGCCGGTCGTGATTTACTCCTATTTAACATTGGTACAAAACTGTGTAAAACTTACAGTAGTGAGTTTTTACCACCAATATCACAGTTTATAGGTAGTTAAACACTGAATTAAGTTTGATGTCTCCAGGTCAAGATACAAAGCCAAAAACAGAAAGCGTGGTAGAAATAGTGACAGACTATTATTCCTTCATGGAAATGTATGTAGTATTATGGTGTAGCCTTTAAATGTTGCTGCCTGACACGCAGCAGGTGCGCAGGTGATAAGGCGGACCCAGCAGAGAGAGTAGGAGGCACGCCCAGTCTCAGACAGACAGGGTAACAGACAGACAGACAGATAACACTTGGGGAAAAGGGGAAATGGAAAACGCACAGAATAGACAGAAAAGCAGATCCTAACAGGGAGATTTAATTGAAAGATTTGCTCTCTCTTTCATCTGACCATTTCAGACCAAGGAAGGGATGACGATGATCAGGCAATTAAAGTTGCTGATCTAAGATCACCTATTGATGATTCTCAGAACAATTCATAATAATAATAGCGAACAGAGCAGACGCTGGTATGTGATGTCAGTGCAGACTCGACTGTACTCGATGCTGCTTCCTGTGCGTTGTGTTTGAAAAGAGCACAGCGACCATGTCGGCAGCATCCTTTCATCCGTTGCTTCAAGTGTCATTTTCAACAACCATAACAGCACAAATAATTGACATAAAAATCTCTAAATAAATACAGTATAATAATATAGTATTTAGCTTAATATAAAGTGGGAGAGTACTGAGTTACAGAAACTGATGTGAAGTTTTAAAATAATCCAATCCCTCAGCAAAGCATATGAGTAAAATTGCAGAAAAATGTGTAATTATTTTCTTTTTTTCTGGTGAAAGACCCCCCGCTCTAATTGTGCCCCCCTGAGATGCCCTGTTTCTTCAGTAGGCCCACTTGTGAAGCAAATGCTGGCGTCGCTTCCTCAGTTTCTGCCCAGTGTGATCAACAGACTAGCTCTCAGGATGTCACCAGGAAAGATACTTTATGTAATGAATCACAATGTGCACTTATCATTTCTTTCACTTAAAAGCTGATGGTTAAACATGCTAAGACGCAAGTTTTGAAATGTGACGCTTGACAGGTGATTCATGTATGGGGGTGGAGTGCGGTGTTGAACTGAGTTGATAAAAATCATCAGTAATAATTTGACTATTTGAACCACAAAGTCATGATAGAGTTTTGGCAGTTTATTTTGGGAGGATGCATTTTAAGTACAATAGGTGTGATTTAGGCAGACTGGAAGAAGCAGGCTGCCACCCCAGACAAAGAGATATTAGACAAACCACGAAGAGGACAATGAAGGCAAGACATTTTGGAGACAAACAACACTAAGTAACGGAGTTCGTTTCACTCCCCACCATAAATTGTGTATATGCACCTTTTTTTAAACTATACAACAACATGAGGAGCAGGAACGTCAAGAGATATCGCACCATCTGATAGAGCTGGTCGCAGAGAGCAGGAAGTGAAACCTGGCAGTAAGCCACACAAACACACACCCCTGAGACAGGTGGATAGTGTAGTTAGGTCACACCTTCATGTGGAGAGGCACAGGGAGAGGCACTAGGTTACAGGCTTGCAAGCCTTAGATTTACGATTTACCATGAGCCTAGGTTAACATACCAGCATAACACACAAGCATAACAAAAGGAGACAAAAACCTGTTTCATGTTGAGTGAGGCCCACCCACCACCCCAAGAGTATTCGAAGCATCAGCCCGAACTCAGAGCCTTTTGGGCATTTCTGATTTGGGAACATCCCTATTTAAAAACCCATTTTAGATTAGTCATATTAGAGGCAGCTTTTGCAATTACACCCTTTGTTTTTAATGTAGCTGTCGCACCGTTATTAAGTGCTGTGCCAGAACAGCTTCACCTGTGACTGAAGAAGATCTGGAGCAGAGAAGGTGTGTAAACTGTATCTCACCATTGAACTCATCATTTATGCATTGCTGTTGGTGTAAAAAGGGGAAACGACAACAGATGTGCGCAGCAATCTGTTGAGGCTTTGTAGATGGGAAAAGAAATCCAATTTAAGTGTGTATACCGGAGATGCATTTTAACACCAGGTGTAAATGTAATCCGGCTGAATCAGAGCAGAGACACAAGCCAGACATGAGACACATGCTGGTGCCAGTTGGAGAGGAGGCCAGAGTTGGAAAAAGAGGGGATATCAAGGGATCATATCCATCCTTTTGTTATTTCACCGCTGATCCATTTGCTGCTTTAGTCAGAGCTGGCAGCCACATCCACAGGGAGGGAAGGGAGCTGAGAGAGAGAGAAGCTTCCTGAGGAATAGGAAGAGCTCCACCTAGTGACTGGAAAATCTGGAACTGTAATGAAAATGCACAGTGAGAGAGGGAGAGAGAGAGAGAGAAAAGAGGGTGACCACATGCTGTTGTCATATAATGGCCGTGGCTCAAAGACATGAAACACAACAATCCCTTTTAATGCAAAAATGAAGTTGTGCTTGTGAAAGCGCAAACCTTTTCTCACAAAGCACACACCCACACACTGTTCCAGAGGCTAAATAACATGTCCACACTATCTTTTAGTAACACCCTCTTTTTCCCTTTGTCTTTGTACTGTTTAATAGCAACCAATTGTTCATCGTCACACCATCAGTCGCTGCTTTCTACACAAACACATTCCAGCGCGCGCGCACACACACACACACACACACTCACAAAGACACTCATACCACCCTCTCACACAGCAATATACTGTAGACGGTGTCAGGCGAGTTCAGCTTGCCTGATGACAAACATGTCTTTAATAAGGGAGGCAGCTGTGTTAGCAGATTAATTCATCAGTGGCGCTGGTTGTCTCTCTGGCAGGGAGAAGTGTTTATTTGGTAATTTATGAGGTGCTGTTGGTGCAGCGCTGCATGGAGAAACGTATGTTGCGTGGCAGGTTATACGGTGCTGTGCTATAGTTTGCCAAGTTGGGTGTTACTGTGTCATCTCATAAGGGATCTTCTTGGCAAGTGTGAAGCAGATCAGACACACTGCTGATGCTGAAGTCGCACAGTGGCTAAAAGCAGCACTGAGCTCAGATTATGAGTGACTTGGAGAATACTCAGTAGGATGTATGTGGAAAATGGCCTGTATGAGTATACACTGAACCTGCCCTGTAACAGTCCACCCAAATTTAAAAAACAAACGAACAAAAAGTAGTATTGAGCCATGCAGATAGCTTTGGTTTTAGATTTTAGTTCGAGATTTCTTCCCCCACCCAAATACAAACAGTTTTCATTGGGGCTATTTCTTCCAATGATCCATGTTACCTGGATTTAGTTGATACCAAACCAGAGCTAAAAGTGAGTCAACACTGAACTTACATTCATTAGGTCAACACAAACCTGAAAACAGAATGCGGACATGTAAAATTGAGTTTCCCTTTAAATAAGATATTGGAAATGGACATTAACATGGCAAATGGAGAAACACAAGTTTTCCCATATCAAAATCCAAAATCAGTTCAGTGGGTTTGACTCATGTTTTTATTAATTATGAATTAATTTATTTATTTTGTAATTATTATTGTCGTTATTATTACTGTTCATGTTTAGCTGGCTACTGCGGGGAGCAACTGATGTGTTTCTCAAGGCTTTTCCTCTGTGATCACACACCTCACATACGCACATGCACGCACACTTACACCCACACACACTGAACTTCTAAGGTTAAAGAAGATTAACCCCTGCACACACAGACTTCCAGCAGCTTTGTATGTCTTACACACACCCTCTCTCTCACACTCATGCACACACACACACACACACACACACACACACACACACACAAACAGTGATATCAGGCTGATCTGATGTGGTACAGCCCCGGTGTGTCCAAAGATACTCACCAGCAACTCAGCAAGGTGTTTACTCTCGTATACTGTGAGATTACACCGTTTTATTAAACACACACACACACACACACACACACACACACACAGGGTTGTATTTTCATCACATTACAAGACATTACATTCATTTCTTAGACTTACCTACAATGATAACCACAACTTGCCCACCCTAACTTTTACCAAAGTCTTTACCCTCAAATTTAATGAACACCATTATGGGGACTTGCATTTTGTCCCCATAAGGAAGGCGAGTCCCCACATTGTAACCATGTAAACAGATTTATGTCCCCATAATACATGTACCACACACACAGGGTCATAAACACTCTGGTGCATCGAAGGAGATTCATAGTGCTCATATATCTACCTCGATAACACACACACACACACACACACATACACACACACAGATGCTCCTGTGTGTAGTCTACGCGCTCACACACATCATTACACAACACATTTGTTACACAAAACAATCACAAAATCAAAAGTGCTTGCACTCAAAATGGAGGACACAAAAAGATAAAGATGCACCGAGATAATAAGACATTCACTCACATGCGCGCGCACACACACACACACACACACACACACACACACACACACACACACACACACACACAACAGCAGCTATTGTTCGGCTGATGGTCCATTATCTAACCATGCCAGCCCTTCTCATCGGTGTCTGTGCTTGTGTATTTGTGGACAGCATACCTCCCACTGTGGCTGTAAGCTTTCAGTCACACTACAGTGCTACCACATTTACTCCACGTACACAAAAAGAAATTTATTATTGTGAAACTGATAGATCATCATGCCTCCCTCCTCTCTCTCTTCTCCCTTTCCCTCTCTCCTCCACATACACACACACACACACACACACACACACACACACACACACACACACACACACACACAGAGTCACAGATGCTGCATGCTTGCTTGCTGTCTTTATGGTTGTCATAGTCACATGTGCGTATATGTTTCTTACTGCACTTGTAGTTGGAGAGTGGATGTTTATTGATTGTTGATCGGAGCTGGTAAACCTATATACACTCTGCTGTCCTTCTAAGGAGCAATTGGTTGTGATGGTCAGTGCTTGGATTCAACCCTTTAAAATAACGCTTTAAATATTGACATTTTAAGTGAACACCCATTTCACAAGGCTGCATTCATGGTTTAGTTATTGATCCCCGATCCCAGTATGGTGCCCAGTAATTATTGATACCTATTAATAATCTGGTTAATATCAATAACTCACTCTATTTGCTAATAACCAAAACTACTCCTACTAGTTCACAACAACAGTCAGAAGATGCGGATTCCACATGCTGAAAAAACTTGATGCCACATTTAGTAGCCCAGTCTTCCCTCCCACTGGGCATGATAAATAATGTCACAGGTGCAGCACGTATTGCACTAAGCTCACTGTTTGTTGTTCTTTTACTGAGCACCTTGTTTTGGATGTACTTTCAATATTGCCACCTGTCTGACAGCTTCTAACATTGTAGTCGGAGGCTGTGGGCAACTATCAATCAGGTCCAACCTGGACATGAACTCAGATAAGATGAGGTTAACTTGCTCATCCCATTCTCCTATCATGTTGAATTTATGTCCAAGATAAATGTATCTCACGGACACTCAGGGAGTGCATTCTGTATATGTATAGGATTTGTTGCTATTGTGAACACAGGGCATGTATCAGCTTTTGAGTGGATTCAGTGATTCCCTCCACTCCTCTCGTACAGAACAGCACATTTCTTAACCTTGACCCCGAGGTCTGACCACTCCAAACAGGATCTATCTTGTGAACATGTTCTTAATTGCACCCTTTCCTCTAGGGGCTAGCTGGATATCGTCTGCATCTAATCACATTGTCAGGGGCACATTGATACATCAGTTTTAACCTTTGATTTGTGGCTATTGTGAAATTAATTGTGGTCCATGGACGACCAGTTTTAGTACCTATCTATTGGGTGAGTGAGTTGTTTTTACCTAAATAAAGGAGCCTCTGCATTTATCTTTCACTATGGTTTGGGTAACTGACACAAACTCATACACACACACACACACACACACACACAGTTTCCATGGGAAGAATTGCACAAGAAGGACCATCTTCCAAGGCTTCCAAGTGTCTAGACATTAGCAATAACAGAAAGAATGACAGTAAAAGAATGAAACGAAAAAATATTGTGGGGATCTGGAGTTTCCCCTCCTTTTTCCCACTGTGTCTTTGTGCTTCCCTGTCTTTCTGTTTCCTGTCCGTCTCTCCCCTGTCTGTCATATTTGAGTTTACGACAATGTAGGGTGTGGCGGACAGGTTGGGTCCAGCCTCCTCCTGAGGACAGCTGCTCTCAATCAAGCAATCAAGACTCACCTGCTGCCACAGTATATAAGCACCAGTCTCTCACCCATACTAGTATTCGTTGAATTGTCAGTTCATCTGCGTAGTAACAACTGAGACCTGAAGATATTCTAAATACCTTTTTATCTATGTTTTTCCTGTCTGCTCCCTGACTCTTTTTCTTCCTTTGTCTTTGTCTTTGTCTGCCTAATCCTCGCTGATCTCCTTTCATGCCCCACCTGTCTGCATTTTCCAAAAGGATTGGATTCAACACTCCTCTGGTCTGTTCCTCCTGAGAGATCTCCAAGCTCTGCGATTCTTCTGGATTCATCTGTTTGCACATTTTCTGAATATTCATTAAACCTCATGACTTTTTCTGGTCTCCTGTCTTCTCTGTCAGAGTGTGGAATTTATCGTAAGAAATGTATGTCATCACCACCCTCCAGTGGGCAAAGAAAACCCCCCCAAAAAACCCCAGTAGGGAAATGAAGTTTGAAAGTTCTCTTGGGAAGAATTGCACAAGAGGGACTATCTTCCGAGGCTTGCAGTTGTCTGGAAATTAACAATAACAAAGTATAAACGCACAACAAATAAACAAATCACACACACAAACAAACATGAACACTCTCTCGACACTTGCTTTTTGTTATCATGTATCCCAGCATTGAGGAGACAGCAGAACCCAACAGAGAACCTGACACTGCTGACACACCGTCGCGGCTGGTAGCAGAGGTGGCTTTCCTGTAATAACAAAAGCAGGTCAGCTTGCGTAGCAGTATCAAGAGTGGACATAACAGTAGATCTGACTATGTCAGATGATACCAAAGGCATGAAAAAAAAAATGTTCCAGCCAGACTCTGGTGCGGTTCCAGCTCCGATGACACCCCTTGATGAACTTGCATTCATGAATCAGGCCAAGGTGGATTGAAATTTAAAGCTCAGCACTGAGGAGAAAGCAGAACCCAGCAAGGAACCAGACTCTGCTGAGGTTCCAGCTCTGATGAGCCCAGCATGAATATTGCACAGGTGTGCCTTAGGCTGGCCACAATAAAAGGCCACTCTAAAATGTTCAGTTTTATCACACAGCACAATGCCACAGATGTCGCAAGTTTTGAGGGAGCGTGCAATTAGCATGCTGACTGCTGGAATGTCCACCAGAGCTGTTGCCTATGAATTGAATGTTCATTTCTCTACCACAGGCCGTCTCCAAAGGTATTTCAGACAATTTGGCAGTACATCCAACTGGCCTCACAACCGCAGACCACGTGTAACCACACCTGCCCAGGACCTCCACATCCAGCATGTTCACCTCCAAGATCGTCTGAGACCAGCCACCCGGACAGCTGCTGCAACAATCGCTTTGCATAACCAAAGAATTTCTGCACAAACTGTCAGAAACCGTCTCAGGGAGGCTCATCTGCATGCTGATACTGACTGGTTTTCTGATCCCCTAGACCCCCTCAGTAATGCAGAACCGCACATTTTAGAGTAGCCTTATATTGTGGCCAGCCTAAGGCACACCTGTGCAATATTCATGCTGTCTAATCAGTATCTTGATATGCCACACCTGTGAGGTGGGATGGATTATCTCAGCAAATGAGAAGTGCTCACTAACACAGATTTAGACAGATTTGTGAACAATATTTGAGAGAAATGTTTTTTGTGTGTATATAGAAGATTTTTTAGATCTTTGAGTTCAGCTCATGAAAAATGGGAGCAAAAACAAAAGTGTTGCGCTTATGTTTTTGTTCAGTGTAGATAAGGCAGCAATAGACAGCAGTGCGTGAAAGTATAATGAGTTAAGCTGCCAGTTACTCTACGTTGAATGAAGCTTCGCCACACTGGTTCCAGCCCTAGAGTATCAGTGTGTGTTACACTGAAGCTGCTTTTGTTTTTGATTTTTGCTTTTCCCTACATTGAACCAACTTCAGGTTCAGATCCAAGTCAGGCATCAACAAAAATGCCGTCAAAAACACAGACAGGCAAAAAAATCTTACTTTTAACTGTTAATTACATAATAGCCTGTGCTCTCAGCTCTCACTGTTCCAAAACCAATGTGACAACAAAAACAAACAAACAAAAAAAAACCATATGTGCCACCTAATAACAAAAAGTAGATGTTGAGAGTGTGTATATGTGTGTGTCTGTGTGTCTCTGTGTGTGTGTGTGTTCCTCCTCCACACTCACTCCACCCCTGTTGCTGGCTTGGTCACAGATAGTTGTTGGGCTACTCGGCCCCTCCAGATTCCACCTGGCCCACAAGCATCCTGTCCTGAAGCTTAGACTCTGCCTGCTCCATCACAACACCACTTCCTTCCCGTCCTGACCTCAATAGCAGCACTAGATACTTTGGGGTCCCTGGACTTTTTATACTTCAGCACCCCTCTTGTCTGGGTGACCAGAATTCCTCTGTCACACTGCTAAATGGATGTGTGAGCTTGTTCTTCCACCCATACAGAGCTATGCTGCTAAGATTCCTGGGAAGCCACCTGTGGAGGTAATGGCTGATCTTCCATTCGAAGCCCTGAACTGTTGACATTGGGACATCACACACTAGCAGGGGCCACAGGATCCTTGGGATAATTGCATCCTGGTAGATCCATGCCTTAAACTTCCCTGGAAGGGCAGACTTCTCTACTGCACCCAGATGGTTCTCCAGTTCTTGCCCTGTTGCCTTGATTGATTCAGTATCCTTCAGTGGACTGTTGAATACTTTACCCAGGCTTCTCTGAGATAGATGCAATTGAAGTGCGTCCCAGGGCAAAGCAGAACTGGTCAGCAACCTTCCCTTTGCACAGCACTAAGAATCTGGACTTTGCTGGTTTGAAGTTCATCGGTGCCCATGAGATGAGCTTCTGTAGACCTCTCAGTAGCCATCTGCAACCTGGGAATGATATTGTAATTACCATGAGATCGTCCATAAGTGCTCTTTACTCTGCCTGTCCTGATTTGACCAGCATGTCCATAGCCGGGGCAAAAAGGCTCACTGATACAGTGCACCCACTGATTACTCCCTTCTCCAATCTGTGCCACTCTGATGAAACAGCCCCAGAGGTGACTCTCAAACTGAACTTAAGGTAATAATCAAGAATGAGGTCTGTGATCTTCCCCGGGACATGGTGGCAATCGGGGGCGGTGTCAACTAGTTTGTGTGGTATGGAGTCATATGCATTGGTCAGGTTCAGCTAAAGCACAGCTGAGTCTCCTCTCCCTTCTTGTGCTTCTCAGATCAGCTGTGTGACCACTCCTGTGTGCTCAATACCTGAGGGATCCCACCCTTCCACACTGTTGTATCAATGTACTGGTTCTTTAAGAGATACTCTGTCATGCGACGGGCACCTTTCCCTCAACACAGTGAGATGGTCCTAAACAGATTCAACGGTTCAATGTTTCTGGCAGTAATCTCCTTAGGAATCGTCAGTGTATCTCCACTGCTGAGCGACCTTCCCTCTCCTTCATATCACTTTCATCTTGCACAACTGTCACAGAAGACCGTAACATCCTTTAAAGACTTTGCATATAGTACTCCACTGGGTCCAGGGGCAGAGCTTGTTCTTGTTGGAATCAAACTTTATGATTGGTACCACCGGCCACACCAGGATTTTCCACTCACTCAGGTCCTTCTCTCTCTCAGTATCTGTGTGTGTGTGTGTGTGTGTGTGTGTGTGTGTGTGTGTGTGTCATGGAGATGCTTGTCAATGTGCTCCTTTGGGCACGACAGTTGGCCACTAAGCTTTTGCCCTAGTAGCTGTTTGGAGAACTTAAAAGGGTATGCTTTAAAGGCTTCATGCTTCCTGGTCCTCTCCTCCTCAGGATGTCTGTGGCTTTCTACCCATGAGTGATGAGTGTCTTCCTCAGGATAGTGCTATGTTTTGGAAGTTCCCTTGGAAAGAAATGCACGAGGGGGGTGCAAGAGGGAGCCTCTTCCAAATTTTGCAGATGTCTTGACATTAACAATAACAGAAAGACTCACATGAAAAGACTGAAACAATAAAATATACGTCATGACACCACCCTCCTCTGGAGTATTAATGCAGTGGAAGCTGTGTCCAAACAAGGCACCACATACAGAGGTCATACTGAAGAAATAGCACCAATGAAAAGCATGTACAGTGAGATTTGTGGATTCTCCTCCTATACTGCATGTGCTATGAGTCCTGTGAGTAACTGGTAACCTGTTCAGATACACCACCCCACAATAGACTAGACCTACACTTGATCCACACTTCTCCTAACACCATGTCTGAGCTGTATTGAGAAGTAAGCATATCCCAGGATTCATCACAGTGAACTGTGCAACATTGGTCCAGTTTTTGGAGATAACGAGTCTCTAAACTGGTTTTATGACCAACAATGAGTCGAGGGAATGGGAGAGGGAATTGTATTAAATGATCCTTTCTGAACTACTTTGAGAAATACTCTGAAAGAAATACTCTCCTCCCTTTAAACTGTTACTAGACCAACAGTCAGACTAATTTCATGTATGTCACTTCTATGTGCAGGAGACCTACTGTACATGCCTCTGGTGAATTAGTTGTTTTATTATTAATTCTATCACTCCTTTCATCCCTAAATGTGATCAAATGTTTTATTGTCATCTGGTTGTAACTGAAACACTGCGTGTTTTTTTCTACTTTTTTCTTCATGTGTAAATATGTGTACTGTTTTTATTTGCAGTAGCAGCTAGGTAGTTGATTGTGAATTTCATCTTGTTGCTCTTGCTACCAGGTGATACCTAGCTAAATATGGTGTATATATGTGATTGGCTGAAAAGTGAGAGTGTGGTGACTGCATGAGGTGCTGATGGGTGTGATAAAATGCTCTGGGAATGAAACCAGGCTCCACCGACGACATCAGCACTGATGAGACAGCAGACAAAGTGTGTGTGTGTGTGTGTGTGAGAAAAAGGCTGAATGAAAATTGCAGTAAAATCTCTGTTATGTTTCACTACATCACTCTCACATCGTCTCAGCGTTTCTCTCTCAGTT
This sequence comes from Chaetodon auriga, assembly GCF_051107435.1. Classification (NCBI taxonomy): domain Eukaryota; kingdom Metazoa; phylum Chordata; class Actinopteri; order Chaetodontiformes; family Chaetodontidae; genus Chaetodon; species Chaetodon auriga. The sequence continues at coordinate 2,967,804 of NC_135082.1, forward strand.
GCTCTGCAGACATTTCCTCCTTCTTTAGCTTTCTCATGCTCTCTTTCCACCTCTGTCCCTCTGTCTTTCACTAATGTTCACTCGTTTTGTCCTCTGGTGCAAAACTTTTGCCAACAAGTGGGACATAAGGATTCTTAAAATGACATTTAAACAGACTACAGTTCATCCCTGACAGGCTAGTTATTCTATTCTATCATCTCGTATTCCTGCTTGTGACTAGATTTGCTGCATATACATGAATAATGCATATGCTATTTTGGCCAAGTGTATGTACAATCAATTGTCATTGCTCTCAATGAGCTTACACAGAAATAGACATAACAGCTAAGAACAAGGACACCAAAGCTGAACAAATAAAGGTTAAGGATTGACAGTGCTATTATGTACACAAGCATGTGAAAAAGGAGGTGTGTGTGTGTATATATATATATATACTCAGAAAAAGCACCAGTGACCAACAACATAAATAAAATGTCTATATGCAAGTCAAGTGTTTCTGTAAGTTGTCAACAATTCAACTTCAACAAAGAAAAATAAATACTACATGCTTATACATGGTGTGGATGGTTATGTACCATAGACATGCATGTAGACATAGACATGTCTACATGTCTGTCTGACGTTGCTGAATGTGTAGAATAAACACTGTCATGATTATTAGATTATAGACTAATATACATACAGTATATCCTATCAAACAAAACATCATTGGGTTGGGTAAAAGTTGGATAGATCCAATAAATAAGATTATATTTCCTTTGTGCATAGCGTTGTGAGAGAGCAGAATACATCAACGGCACACTCAAATATCAAGTTTTTGTCTGTTTTATTTGTTTTCTAAAGTGAGCAAACTGCATACCACAACAAACCTTTTTTCAATCAGCATTGGTTTGAAATTGGGACACACTTTGATCAGTATTCTTTGTCATACATATTGCATGATTTTCTGTTAGTACAAAAGGTCAAGTATGAAAGCATTTAAGGCGTTTCAGTACTGACTACAGAGTCATCCAGAGGTGGGTTGAATTGCCAGTATTATGTTCTATTTATACTGATGAAATACAAGTGCAGGACAGAGATGTTAGGCTATTCAAATCTGCTGATGACATGGCTTTAGTTGGTCAGTTCCTTAAGAATGACATTATCAATACAGTATCTAAGTTGGGAGAAATGTGTAAATTTAGCTTTCTGCTGTTCAAGACAAAGGAGCACATTTTAAATCACATAGGTCCATTACCATCTCTTCCACCGTGTGATCAATCTGGTTAAGTTGTAGTAGCTGGGAATATACTAATAAAAGCCTGTCATAAACCATTTCAGATCAGGAAATGAAGGGGTTTGGAGTCAATCAAAATGTTTTGAAAATAAGACATGCTAGCCTGATACAGAGCATCCCAGTGTTTAAGTGTTTTGTGGTAACCTGACTGTGGCACATAAAAACAGCTGTGTAGCTGGGACATCTGGGATTGCAGGTTGCCATCAAAAGTCAATAGATACTCGGTATAACATTGAACAGGAAAGGTTTATCTACTGTTCTGTGAATACTCCCCCACTCAGAATTTAGCATAATGCTGTCAGGACAACGTTATAGAACACCTGCAAAATCGGTGGCTCGATCCCTGGTCTCGGAAGTCTAAATATCGAAGTATCCTTGGACAAGATACTGAACACGAGCCATCGGTATGTGAGTGTGTGTGTGAATGGTTAATGCTCGTATTGAGCAGGTGGCCTAAACACCATAGTATGAATGTGTGTGAGAAAGGGTTAATGCTGACTTGTGTTGTAAAATGCACTTTGACTGGATGTCAGACTAGAAAAGTAAGAAAATGCAGTTCGTTGGCCGTTTCTATTTCTTCTATTTCTATTTCTCTTTATATTGATGTGTGTGTGTGTGTGTGTGTGTGTGTGTGTGTGTGCGTGTGCGTGAGAGAGAGAGAGAGAGAGAGAGAGAGAGAGAGAGAGAGAGAGAGAGTACTTCATTTTCCTTGCTGATGCATTTTATGTATTTTTCCACTTTCCCTAAAAGCTGCAGGGTGGTGATTTCTCCTCTAGGGGGCTCTGTCTGGTTGTCTACTCTCGCTCCTCCTTGGTTCCATGTCAAGGTTTGGTGCTGCTAGTAATTGTAGTAATGTGGTGGTAAAAGCTGGGTTCTCGAGTCATTGGTTTACAGTGCACATGGTGAACCTCTAGGTGTCACCAATTATCTAGCTGTTAAGGCAACAGAGGAGGGAGGTGTCTCCATCACATCCAAAACCCTCCATGAAACTCTCAACACCTCTCTGTGTTTCTTCACAGCAGCTATTTCCATCTGCTTCCACAGCATATTTCTCCCAACAGCCACCTCACATCCAAGTCTGATTCTTTTGTTTTGTGAATTCAAGTGGCTCTCAGATTGCTGACAGAGTGCAGAGCCTCTCTGTGTTTTTCTGGGCTAAGACTACAATCTTGGCTGTATCAAGTCATTTAGTGTTTGTGGAAATGCTTCAAAGCTTTTTTCATATGAGCAGGCGCATGCCACACAAATTGCAAACACTGACAAGAACCCAAATTTGCTGATGTGGAGACGAGGACTCTGATGGGTTTAGTGAAGGGTTCTGTTCATTCACAGTGTTTTCAGAGACTTCACAGTCATTTTCGGCTTTATGAATCTTACAGGATATCACAATATATGGTACTGACCAGATGATTTTCTGTAAACTGTACTGTAGTACTGTAGGGCTGCTGTTTGACTATTTTCAGTAATCTGTCATTATTAGTTCAGTTCATGTATTGTTTAGTATAAAATGTAAAAAAAAAAAAAAAAAAAAAAAAGCCGAATATACAGACGAACGGTTCAAACCTCAAAGAATCCAGTTTACAATGATAAAAAAGCGGCTCATCCTGCTATTTCAGCCAAAACCAGAGAATGTGTTACATTAATAGTCTTCATTGTTGATCAATTACTGAAATGATTAACTTGTTGATCAGCTAATCAGTAAATTGCCCAAATGTTTCAGTATCAAAAAAAAAAAAAAATCTGAAATATTGACTATTCACTCGAAAGCTTTTACATGACTTTTGACTTGATGTGTTGTATTATTTCAGTCTACTTCAATGAGATTGTAAACAGGAGTCAACAATTTAGTCTCAAAAATAAGGTCCATTTAGAAGCTGTTCTGAGCTTTTATTCGTCAAGAAGTCTTTAAACAGCCACAACTTCCTGACATCTGCATGAGTAAAGTTTACCTGTTGAGGAACATAGTGTGATCCATACACAGCTTTGGAGTGGACCTTGTCACAAAATCACTTCGTCAGCTCCTTGCTTCATATGTCCTTAATAGTGGCTGGCTCCATTGTTTTTGTGTGTCATGAGAAGACTTCGACTTGCTTACTGTTACGAAGCTCCTTATAACCTTCTCCAGTTTGGATAGAAGACGTGGACTGCTTGGCCCCTCCCTTGCCCCTCTCAAATTTGAACTTCTGTTGTTGATAAAAATCACTTATTACGCTTTTTTTGTCCAGTATTTTCTATTCCATCTTTTCTATGGTATTTTATCCATTGTTTGTATCTTTAGTCCTTTTCGATTGGTTGGTGCAGCCTATGACTCTAGTCACACGGATAAGGATACTCAACCCGACTTGTGCCTGGGCCTGCTGGCTGAAGTCCACTGGTAAAATCTTTTCCACTCAAAACTTTGACACCAGGAGGTGGTGGCTGGAAGCCTCGCTCTTCAGTTTCTGATTAAATGAGGAAACGCTTCACGTGTTTCAGTGTCATCCTTTTGGACTTACATGTTGTAAGCTTGATGACTGATGAGACAAACCGGTAAGACCCACTTAAACTCTTTTCAATACACACAGACTTAAGTTTTGTGGTATTGTTATTTTTATTTGTGTACTGTCCACTGCCCCACAATAATCCACAAACACAAATTTCCATTAATTAATTAATATGTTTATGTATACATATCATAGTGACAAATAAAAAAGAATCACAATACAAAAGACAATTTAAATATGTAGAATGTCGATCGCATGTCAAAGTCTTGATTCAACATTTTTGTACTCAACATGCGTTCAAAATATAAAAATAGACTTCTGATTAAGTTTATATACATTTTTTTTTTATAAATATAAGTATACAAATGTATTTTTAAAATACAAAGATAAATACAGTCACATAGTGTACATTGTGTACCAAACCAGCAAATACAAACAATTTTTTGGATATTTAGCATTCACAAAACACAATTATTACATTATAAATGCAACTTTAACGACAATTGCAGGTCTTCTTTTTTGTCTTTGTTTCTATTTCAGCTCTTTTCAGTCCTTCTTTTGCCACCTACGTCCTTTATTTTCATATCTGAACTAAAGGAAGCAGTCAGTGAGTGGCGAATAAATAAAGTGGATAAGAAACAGGATGTTTAGCTCTGTCGGACATCCTGTAAGAGTTTGTTGATCTCAGCCACCAGCTCACTGGCGTCCACCAGCTCATGTCGGCTGTCGCTGCGTTTGCCCTGAAGGTGGCTGAGCACTGAGTCAAAATCGTCCTCCTCGTAGTTTTCTGGGATCTCCTCCATGGCTGGCAGCCACTTGGAGGAGGGTCCAGGGAGTGGAACTGGAACTGGCACCGGGGCTGGGACCGGGGAAGGCTGCACCAGAGTGGGGCTGACCAGTGCTGTGAGCAGGGGGCTGCTGTGGGGTTTGGGAGTGTGGCCGTTGTTCTGGGGGCTGTTTTTGGGCACCTGTGAGCCTTTGTGGCTGGTACTCTGGCAGCTGAGCTTGGTGTTGGGCTTCAGGGTGTGGTAGCTGCCACCCTGGTGGTGGCCAGATGGGCCGATGCTGCTTCCTGGGTTCTGGAAGTGAGTGTTGGCGGCCCAGGCAGCCACACCCTGCTGGTGGACAGAGGGGTTGGACTTGCCGGGAAGATGACCCCTCCTACGATCTAATGATCCAGTCATGGGCACACCTACCCCACTCAGGCTAGTCCCCTTCTGGTTCTCATTGACCTGGATGTATGAGTCCAGACCCTGGGGTAGCAACCGCTGGAATACACTACTCATCTCTGACAGCAACGATGTGGTTCCACACAGGTCTTCATCTCTGGCCTCGCCCTCACCATCCTCTCCCCCCTCCTCTTCTCCACCGTCCTCACCACCCAGGTCCTTGCCGAAAGTGGAGAAGCTCTGGTTCCGGGCAGGACCAGTGTCAGTGCAGGGCTGTGGGGTCTTTTCCTGAGAGAGGTCGGTGGCTTGGCGGGCTTCTTCCCCAGGGATGTACAGGTTGCTGCGGTAGTCAGAGGAGGAGGAGGCTGGGGAGGCCAGGGGGGGCATCCAGCACTGATCTGAGTGACCCAGGACTCGACACTCCTCTGTGCAGAGCCTCATAGCTGAAAGGAACAACATAAACTCTCATAAGCAGCTGTTTATGGTTGGTTAAACAACAGAAACAATGAATCCATTATCAGATTTGTTGCCAGCTATCGCCTAATTGTTTCAGCTGTATTTACACTAAATTAAGAAATTAGACTGTACCCAGGCAGGTTCAGTTGTTTATGTATTGCATGTCCTATGCAGGTGTATCACTGTGTGTGAGTGTTCACAAGTTTATAAGTAAAGGAATGTAACAACTTGTGATGAGGAACTGTAACAGACATTGCTTCAGCTTGAAGGGACATAAAACTACAGTTAAATTCTACCTTATTGGAAAAATTCACCTGCTGCTATTGTGCTTATATTAGATGCATCTTGCAGGTAATACTTGTTTTATCAGAACAATTGTAAATTTGATCACAAAACAAAAGAGATGTAAGGATGATTCCTGTTAGTTGAGACTCTTTCCATCCAGCTAATATTTGCCTGCCTCTCCTCAGGTGTTTTTGCTGCACTGTCTCTGGAAACACAGAGGAAATCTGCAATAATTAGTCTGAAAGGCTCTCTGCAGGAGCACTGCCTGCTACAGTACCTTCCAGTGTATTTACCACGGAGAGACAATTCAGCAAGGCCGATCAATGCCTATTACCCATTCAAAATAACTCCTCCTCTAAAAGCCCTGCATTTTTCCCTTTCAAGTCACTCTTTTCAATATTAAATCTTCAAACAGAAAATCTCTGAAGAATAAATTAGACAAATCAAATATGCCAACTTAAAGCCTTCATTAAAGGAGTGCAGCACTTCTCAGTCATGCTATTGAGGGACTTCATTATTCCCTCATTAACATGAAAGGAACATTTATAATACATCAGAAAAGTGCTTTTGGGTGCACAGGAAGGCAAAAAACAGTGCGGGGGCAGAGGCAGATTGGGTGCCCTGCTGATGAAAGGGCAAAAATAAAAGATTTAACCTACATGATTTGTGTGTAAAAATGGGAAAAAAGGACACATTGGGCAAACATTAACTGAAAGCCTTCCTGTCTGACTAAGGTCAATTCATCTGACTTACTGAATGATAATTTATTGGCAAGTAAATCAGACCAGTTTTATTCAGAACTCGAGACCACATGGTCCGCTGCTGATAATGTGTTTGTTTACTTGAGAGCTTTTCTTTTATCACATTTTATCAGGAAACAAATTCGACTTTTATCCCTGATAAGAAGCAGCTGGAGGGTGCTGTTATCCACTGAGCAGAGTGTTGGCAGTGAGATTTAGATTAGACTGAGGACTACAATGTGAGCACATACTCAAAGGGACATTCCAGCAATTAGGTACTGCAGTTCCACAGAGTCTGAGTGTTTGTGGGCAAAAGATTAAAACAAGAATGTTTGTTGTATGGAGTTCAGATCCAAAATCATTACTCCGACACTTCCAATGAAGCAACTAGATAGCATTTTTCACTGGCTGTCTGGCAAATGCCCACATCTTTCAAACTTCAAGCACTCAACTCATTTTTTTAGTTATTAATCTGTCTCCATGTCCAAGCTGAGATAACCCCCATGATATCATTACGACATTGTCAGGGTTATTATCCCATTGTTGACAAAGCTTCCCCAAGCTAACAGTTTCTCCCTGCTCCCAGTCTTTATGCTAAGCGATTTTAACCTCATTCAGACTCCAGCTCACACAGAGATGAGAGTGCTGTTGATCTTCTCTTTTCACTCTCAGAGAGAAAGCAAATAAGTGTATTTCACAAAGCATTAAACTGTTCTTTTAAAAAACAAAAGCATAATAAGAAGTATAGTGTAAGTATAGTATAATAGTCATAAATTTCTTTTAATACTGCTGTTTTAAAGAATTTCCTGTTTTCTATAAGTGTTCTTTACGCATTTGTATGAGTTTTGCAATGTTTCCAGCATAAAGGTACATTCGCTCGTAATACACTGTAGAAAATCCTCTGCATCTAGATGGTCTTATCCTCGCTTGAGCAGGGATGAATACCATATCCAGCCATAATGACAGGGCACTGACTAAACGCTGCTTGAAATCATCCATGCTGCAGTGGACATGGGGGTGGGAGGCGGTGTGAACATACAGAAGGAGAAAGGTGAGCTTTGAGATGTAATTATGCTCTTCAGGGCTTAATCATGAGCGCAACTTTGTGCTCACTCCATGGCAACTATTCGTCACATGGCAATTAAATTCCTCCTTTTCATCAGAGGTGCACTAGTGCTTCAGTTTGGACGGCTGAAAGTGAAGGCTTGAAGGTGGGAAAAAGGAGAATGAATAACGAGCAGAGCTCCTCCACAAAGCTACGAAGGAAGGGAGGGAGCAAGTGGGGGTGGGAGGTGTTAGTGATGAGACGGTCTGCCCGTCTGGGTCAACTTTAATTGGGATGTAGCTAAAATGCAATGTCAAGTGATGGCTGTGTGGGAAGCTGGCTGGAAAGAAGTGGGAGCACTGGGAGGAGAGAGGTTTTGTGATAAAGGAAGCTGCAGCAGCTTGCATCCTGTGTGACATTAGCCCAGACAGCCTGAGAGGCAGAGGAACTTTAGAGCATATGACTGAGTGTTTCAAACTCAACTAGTTGGTGAAACCTGCCAGATATTTGATGCTAGGTGGATAGAATATTTCGAACTCATTAGGGTCAATCACTGTTCAACAAGTATTCAAAGCTCCTTCTTGTTAACTCAGTTGAGGAGAGGAGGGAAACTCCATGCAGTGTGACGGTGAGGAGAAGAGATGGGTGGCTGTAAAGGAAGATCAGTTGAGCTATCTAGAGAGATATCTCAAGAACGTGGTGACAGAAAAGTGAAAATCGAAGGGTGAGAACATACAGTATCATTCACAAGCCTCACAGGCCAATGCACATGCAGCCACATGTAATGCAGAACAAAGAAGGCAGAGTGCGTTATGGCACTTATTATGTCTTAACCCAAGGCTTCTCAACCTGTTGTGGTTTGTTTATGGGTAACAAAACTTTCATGATGCCAGCAATAGACCTGTCACTTCATCATGGAGGGATGTCACAAGTAATTATAGAGAAAATTAAAATTAACGATTGGTTCAGACTGGTTTTTCCAGTCTGTCTTAATGCAATATATATTTTGCCCATAAGTACAGTGAGTTATTGGTCACTGGTCCTGAAACAGTCCACAGTCCTCATTCTGTGTAAAGTACATTATTAAGTCAGCAGTAGCAAATGTGAGTAATATCAAGTGGGTATCTTAGAAAAGTTCATGTATTTTTGTATGAGACCCCCTCAGTATGTTTGGGGACACTGTCTGGGAAATCCTACTACTAAGTTTCAGTCTAGGTAGCCATTTGACTTGTGTAACTCAGCGTGCTGAAGCTTCTTATTGGCTTTGCCTGAGCCTTGGAATGCATTTCTACACAGCATGAGGACTGTGGATTTTATTTCCCAGCACTTATGTTGGAATTGTGTTAGAAAGGATTCACTTCAATGCTAGTGTGGGTAGGATGAATGATTGCAGCAACCAATAACTCTTTCATCGTACATGTAGCATGTAGGTGTTGTATTAAGATCCTTTAAGATTTAGGATTCAAACCTTTATTAAAAACAAATCAAGCACATCAATATGTCATTCTAAGAAACCTGCCACAATCAGTGCTCACCAAGTGACATATAGACAGGTTTGCTACCCCTAGGTTGAGGAATTCTGGTTTAGCCCCTGTTGTGCCATATTTAAAGATGCAAGAGAGAAATGACCTATGTTTCAGTACCATGTAAGGACATGGATGGAGTAAGTAAATTACACCGAGCAGATAAATCATGAAAATTGTTCATCTTTTAGAGCTGAACCATGAAAGTCAAAATGCCCAACATTTACTGCTTTTCCCTATCTTACATGATACTAAACTGAGTTTAGAATTTTTAGAAGAGTTCACCTTGGGATTGGGAGAAGACTTGTGTTGGGCATTTTTCACTATCTTTTGATATTTATGAAGTAAACCATTAGTTAATTATTTGACAAAGTATTGGGGCAGATTAGATCAATAATTAAAATAACTGTTTACCCTTCAATCTTAGGTCAGATTTTTCCTGTGGAATTTAGTGGATACAGTATAGAGTTTATATATATATATATATATATATATGAGAGAGAGAGAGAGAGAGAGAGATACACTGCACTTTGCATTCAGAACTAGATACTAGGGAGAAAAGACAGGAATAATGGGATATGATGGAGGGGTTATGAAGTGTGGTGGATGGGGGGCCAGGGGTGTACCTGCATGCGTTCTGTGCTGGCCATCAGGGGAATATATCTCAGTAAAGCTCTCACCAAGGAGCCTATCCATGGGTGACTCCCTGCCAGGCTCGTAGTCACTGTCTCCAGCTTCACTGTCTCCACGACCACTGTCCTTGAGACTGAACTTATCCATCTCATTCAGGGCATATCTGTATGGAAAGACAGACAAAGATTTGATAAATTTCTCAAAGAACACTGGCTAATCATTGACAATAATATTATCAAATTGTTCAGGGAAAGCCATGCAACTGATGGATAATAAGGTGCACAGAGAGGCAGAGAGTGCTCTGCAGAGGAGGTTTTACATAAAATTATGCAAATGCAAAGTTATTGAGCATACAGTTTGACTCTAAACCAAAAAGCTACTGGATATGGATACAATGAACTATGTGAAAGTGCTGACAACAGACTAAATCGAGTGGAAATATTTTACCATGATATTATAAAGGTGCACAAAAGAGTATTCCTTAATTTTGACCTTACTTCTGCCAATGCCACACCATAAAGGCTTTAAATACATCATTTTGCATGTGCATTACCTGTAGCTCCTGGTGTATTTGTTGCCTCTGAAGCTTGGTCGTGGCTGGTACTGGCCCTGATGGAGCATGGACAGAAGCTGTGAAACTTGCTACAATCCCAAGAGAAACAAAAAAGACAAAAAAAGAAAGAAAAAAGAAAAATAAAAGGAAAAAATGAAGAGGGGAAAATGAATGGAGTCAAACAAGCAAGGCCACAAGACAATGTTGGGTGGGGGGATTTTGGGGTAGGGGTGTGGGTGGCATGACTTTGTGACTTCGTCCTGAATGTGATGGTTAACAAAAACATGACACGAAGGGCTGAAGGTAACAGAATATGGGAGCAAGGGATAAATTCAGAACAAATACTCGATTTAAGACAAAAAAACATGCATAGTAGGTGATTTTGTGAAGAAATATTACATGTAAAAAGTCTTTTGGTTTTAACAGATCCATATAGTTGTATGGTTATAGTACTTTTAGCACAAACGACAGTCATAACAGAGCATCTTCTAATAAAATGAACTTATAGCAGGCAATCACATTGTCTTACCTCTACAGGCGGAGTAGCATGGGCCAGCTCCAGGGCAAAGTTCTCTGGCACATGATTGGAGGAGATGGTGACCAGGCTGTTGAGGGACTGGCGGCTATGATGGCTCTGCCTGCTCCCCAGTGTGCCCCTCTCAGGTGTAGGGGAGGCTGAGGGGGAGCGTGGGTGGGCACGGACAGGCAGGGTGCCATTGACGGTCGGGACCAGGGTGATGTCCGCCTTGTGGATCTGCCTGGCGGGCTTCTTGGGGTGGTTCTGGTAGCTGCTCTCCGCCACTCTGCAGTTGTAGTTGTGTCTGGGGTCTTTCTTCTCACGGCTGCAGCGGGCAGTGGCAAACAATACCATGACAATAAGCAGCAGAGCACAAACGGCGCCCAGAGAGATGATGATGATGAGGGAGAGATCCAATGGGGCTTGGCTGGAGCCAGTGGGGTAGAGAGGGGGGAGGATGTCCATAGTCTCCTGGAGAGAGAGTCTGAGGAGGGCCCCTGTGGACAACCGACTGGTACCCCTGTCCTGCACTTCCACCCTGATCTCCATCACGTCCCGTGGAGCCTGCTCCAGGCTGGTGTTAGTTCTGAGCTCACATCGCCGAGCGTCCATCACAAACAGCCCATCTTCATTGCCACCAACAATAGCACAGCTCACCTCTCCATTGGCGCCGGCATCGCGGTCTGTGACTTTAAGTGCTGTGATCAGCTGCCCTGGTGATGCATACTTCCACACCGGCAGTTCAGCGGTGTGATTCCGAAGGGAGGGGGAGTGGATGATGGGCGGGTTATCATTTTCATCCAAAACAGTCAGCAGGACTGTGGTGTTAGTTGATAGTGCAGGGTTTCCCCCATCACGTGCCTGAATGGTGAAGGCAATCCGACTGACATCTTCATGGTCAAAGCTTCGTAAGGCATAGATGGCGCCATTAGAAGGATCAATTGTGACGTAGGTGGAGATTGGGCTCCCCTGGACCAGAGCATCTACGATGGTGTAGGTCACTTGGCCATTGGTGCCCAGATCTGGATCTGAGGCCACCACAGTCATCAGGTAGGCTCCAGGAGAGTTATTCTCTGATTTAAAGACCTCGTAGCGGCTCTTCTCAAAACATGGAGGATTGTCGTTTTCATCCAACACTTGAACAGTGAAGTGTTTGATGGTGGAGAGGCTGGGGGAACCCCTGTCCTCAGCTATGACTGTCAGACTATACTCTGACCTCTTCTCCCTGTCCAGTGAGACATTGGTGAGGATCATGTAGTTCTTCTCATAGGTCTTCTGGAGTCTGAAGTGGCCATGGCCGTGCAGCCTGCACACCACCTCACCATTGAGCCCAGTGTCACTGTCGTCAACACGCACCAGCGCTATGAAGGTGTCCACAGGGGCGCCCTCTGAAATATAGGCCACTTCCTCCTTCCCAGGCGTCATCAGATTGATGTTTATCTCCGGTTTGTTGTCATTCACATCCTCCACTTTCACCACAATTTTGCAAAGTCCAGGAATAGAATTAGGACCTAAATCCTGAGCCTGAACATCCAGCTCATAGGAAGCAGTGGTTTCATAGTCCACTTTTTTAATAAGAGTAATGTGGCCATTTTCTGGGTTTATCTTAAATGTTTCCAATATCTTTGGTGAAACATGGCTGCTGAAAGTGTATACTATTTTCCCATTAGTGCCCTCGTCTGGATCTGTGGCATTTAAATCAATGATGAGAGTCCCAAGGGGAGAGTTTTCCAGCAAATTGATGATATAAGCCTGCTCATCAAAGGCTGGGCTGTTGTCGTTGGAATCAGAAATGCTGATCTTGAGCAAAGTGGAGCCAGACTTTGAGGGTACACCATTATCTGAGGCCGTGAGTTGCAGCTGGTAGCTGGACTGCACCTCCCGGTCTAACTCCCTCATCACCACCAGCTCTGCGTACTTGGCCCCGTCCGTCCTGGTCCTGATGTCGATCTTAAAGAAGTTATTGGGTGTCAGGGAGTAAGTGTGCAGGGAGTTCTCCCCGACGTCCGCATCGACGGCGCCATCCAGCGGGATGCGCGTCCCCACGGATGCGCTCTCGGAGATCTCAATGGGAACGATGGCACGGGAGAAGTGCGGGGAGTTGTCATTAATGTCCAAGACTTCCACCTCTACATGGAACAGCTGCAGGTACTCCGTCGGGAGAGTGACCACGTCGAATTCAATCGAGCAGTTCAAGTTTTTCTCACAAAGCTTCTCACGATCGATTTTGGTGCCAATGCTGATCTCGCCGTCCTCCTCTCGGACAGACAGGAACGACGTACTCCCCCGTTGCATAGCGCGGAACCGAAAGGTCAGCGTACTCGGTAGTTTGGATAAAACACCCGCTACATCCTCCTTTAACCGTGCAATAACCGTGCCCACTTTCTGCTCCTCGTAAACTTTATATTTCAAAGTCTTACCGGTAGCCCCGTGCATAAGCGCGACCAAAAGCAATAGTTTGAGTAGTGCCGAAGAGAATATATTTCCTTTGGTTTGGATTATTTTTGCCCCCATCTTCTGCGAGCACACTGTGGCCATTACTTCCACAGAGGGAAAAAATTGGGGGATAAAGGAGATATGTCCTCTCAGACGTCTGGCATGTTCAGTCCTCGGCTGCTGCTCAGTCTCCGTAAAGAACTCCGCAAAAGAGATTGAAAAATAAATAAATGAATAAATATATAAGTAAACTTTCCTTCTTTGAGAAAAGAACAGCACACAAAAGCAAACTGCAGCGCTCTCCTTGTGGACAGATCTGTTGCATGTACCGACATATGCCTAATATGTGTGTGCGCCTGTGAATGAGTGAGAGTGAATGTCTGGGCGAAGAAAAGGCGCAGCTTTCTCACAGTCTGTGCATGAGAGTGAGTGAGTGAGAGAGCGAGAGAGAAAGGGAGGCAGGGAGGGAGGGAGGAAGTGTGTATGTGCGTGCGCTCGCGCGTGTGTGCGTGCGCTCTGCTCTGTCGCCGCTCCAGTCTCTCTCTTTGCCCGCCCCGCACCCAAACTGGGTATCTTTTCCACACAAAAACGCCCCCACTTCCCCCTCTTCCATTCCCTCACCCCCTCTCCTCCTAAATCATCAGAACGGCCTCCTCAAGCAACACAGGAGGGACTGTTGATAGTGGCCCCGTGTCTCCCCCCACCTTCCTCCCCAACGCAGAGGACACCCCAGTATTAGAAGTGTGCCACAACAATGGGCCCGAGGAGGAATTATTCTGGCCTCAGCCACATTTAAGACAACCACACACTGCGGCAGACTTACATTGTTGCAATTCACAAATGGGGTCTTTTGTCATGAGTGCATACAAGGCGAAGTTGTTCCTCACAGAATAGTAATTCCAAGAGGAAGGAAACATGGCCATCACTCAGTGGTGCTAATGTGAGAGGGTGAATTTAAAAATTAAAATGACATAAGATATTTCTATGTCATCTCAGCATAGTTTGTTTGTGATAGCCAAAAGAAAACTCATAGCTATAGCTACATATTTTTAGGGTCTGATTACCTTCATATTGCCATACTTTTCCTTTGGGGACTAAATCCCATCTACCTGTCTGTCTGACCTACAAGCAAGTTTATCTGGCTTTAAGTTAGAAACCTGACATGCCTGAAGCCAAATATAGCCAAAAAAAAAAAAAAAAGTCAAATTTTCCTGCATTATAACTACAAGACCTTAAACAGTCTTTGTTTATTATACCCAAGATGGAGACATTTGGCCAGTTTACATAACTTATAATAAAAATAATAATATATTTACCACAATATTCCCTTCATTTTCATTTTGTGGCTCATAACATTGCTATTTCTCCAAAGGAAAGGACGTCTAATAATTTTCAGAATTGTCTTATATGTCTTGTTTTTTTTGTCTCCCTGACAAAAGAAGAAAGTTTATTTGGCCCCTGGTCATAGAGTGGGCACTCAACATGTCTCAGTGTCAGAAAACAGTGTCAGACAGTTGAAACAAACAATTTCTTTTTGCATATTTCTTCTGGCACCTCAGCTCAACAAGCTAAAAAATGCTTACATTATTTCCATTTTTATAGCAAATGGATGAAATGGATGATGAAATGCTTAGAATTTAGAAATATTATTGACAATCTAGTCTTGGAATATTTCCATTTAAATGCAATGCTATTAAATACATTCCCGCACTCACTAAGGGTTAACGTATGGCGAGTGCTTTGCCATTCACCAAGCTGACCCCGCGTGTGCGCTTTTGGCAAACCTCCTCCTCCTCCTCTTGCTGCATAATAATGTTTTGTGGAATCCTACAACTCCTGAACCAACCAACTTACCCTCCTGCAAACTCAAAGAATCACTCAGAGAGTAAACAACTGGGCAAGCGGAGCTTTATGAGAGCAGCTCCAGGCCATCTGGCCCAGGCCTCAGACAACCCAAACCTACAATTACCATCTATGCAGACCCTGCCGCCCCCCAGCCAAGTTACACCAAATGAGAATTAGCCACACTCAGATAAAATCTCCTCCTTACATTTGCTGTTGTAAAACTGTCCTGAACTTGGATGAGTTTACTATTCAGTAGTAATGAGAGGCAATCTGTGCTGTTTGGATTGCCTTTATTTGAATATGTCATAGTTGCCGAAATGTTTCAGAAGAGCAAAAAAGGGCATAAAGATCAAAGAGGCTGATAAGTCTTTTTATGACATGTATTAATCCATTCTCCTCTCCTAAAATGGGTTGAAGTTCACATCACAGCATACATTTCTATAGTACATCCTCATCAGTGCGCCACAGACTCCAATAAGCCAGCAGAAGCTCAATTTGAAGGTTCCCTAGATTCCATTTCCCCCTAATCATTCTGAAAGTAATGAGTTACACTGCACAGATTTATGTTCTCAATAAGTTTCATTTGGAGTGAGAATCATATCTGATAACTGGCGCGCTGATTGGTTTCAACAGAGCAAATTATCTGGGGCCGGCATCTTTGGGAGGTTGCGTCTCTGTGATGGATTTTATCTGCATTTTAAACTCCTATGCGTGACCCGTGGGAACAGGCTCTCTGCGCCGCCATCTGTCTCTGAGCAAACACATGGACATCGGCTCCTGAGCTGATATACACTCTACTGATGCTGAGTGACTCCACAAGGGGAAAGTGCCAATTCAGTCCACAGTATAAAGATACTCATTTCATGTTTTTATGAATGACTGTGGACAGTTAGTGTTGTTAGTTCACCATGTACATCACTTGTGGTGATTCTGTGACCGGGGTGACCACTCTGAAAGTCTCTATAATATTCTTATAAATGCTACTGTGTGTGATACCTAACAGCCATCTGACTGAATTTTATATTCTGATGACCACAATATTGCTTTAATCATCTAACTGGAGTTTTGGATTCTGTTAATGATATGATAAAGTTTGGCACTCAATAAATCGCAATCCACTTCTCTGTCTGACACAACAATTTACAGTATTTGGATATTTTAAATGGCCTCTTTATATCAGTAAATCAGTGGTGGACAGATTCCCTGCACCAAAACTGAACTCGTTTCAGAACTGGAGCTATCACTTTAGACACTGAGGTTATGTCCTTTTATATTCTGCAAATAAAAATGAACACATGGTCTGCATTTTTAAGATTGATTCCAATATTTTTCAAAATCACCAAATTTTGAGATACATTTTTTCATTAGACAGCAGCAATATTTTCACTAGACTACTTTTTTGGCCAACAACAATAAATGAATAGTGGAGAAGACTTTTAAACATGTTGGAAAGTAAAAACTGACCAAAAAAAAATAAAAAATTAAGCAGCCAGTTGAGTCAATGAAATATGTAAAGTCCCAAATACAACATTTTAGACAGGGATGTTTGGGGGACTCGTGACCTCAGTATATCTAAAATCCTGGCTATGACCCTGCTTCTACTGATACAGCCCAAATTTTAGGAGATAAACTGGAGACATTAGTAATAACTGAATGCTTTTGGCTGTTTTTTGGTTATAGTGGCATATGAAACAGACAGAAGACAGAAAACATCAGCTAAGAGGGAACACTGTAACATGCATGCTATAAGATCAAATGTGGACACATTCACTACAATTTATTTTGCTGTAAAATGTTGCCCTACTGAACTAAATCTGTATGTGTTTTGTATCATTTAACACTCCTAAGTGGTCATGTCATAGTTTTCTCCAGCCGATTATGCATTTACAGAACCGTTATGGATGGTGCTAAGCTCTCCCCATGCGGAGTAACAACACTGTGGTGTCTCTCACGGGAGCAGACATGGTACCTCTGGCATGTCTTCAATAGAATAAACCACGGATGAAAGAGTCCCGTAACATATAACAAAGTTAGCCACAGGCTGTTGCCCCTGCACATATAGTACTACAACCCCCCTGTTGAGAAGCTGACGATGCTGTAATGGCATTAATGGAGTCAGGAACACACTCAAATCACATTT
The DNA here is from genome assembly GCF_051107435.1 of Chaetodon auriga. Taxonomy (NCBI): domain Eukaryota; kingdom Metazoa; phylum Chordata; class Actinopteri; order Chaetodontiformes; family Chaetodontidae; genus Chaetodon; species Chaetodon auriga. The sequence continues at coordinate 2,984,905 of NC_135082.1, forward strand.
CCTATGGAAAAGAAAAAAGAAAAGCACAAGACATTCTACAGATTTCAGCTAAGTTTTTTCTCTCATCCCAACAGAGCCACTGCTGCAGAGCTGCACCATTGGACTGTACTGTGTATGATAGTGTGCGGCCTAATACAACGAAATGCATATACAGCCTCATCATTACTAAATATGTAGATTTGATTTTAAGACTAAATACTAAGAAACTTTCCATGAACCAGTGGTGATAATGATGATCTCATGATGAATCTTATGATGCTGCAATCACAGTCCAAATGTCATTGCCCAGATTCAGTAAATTTAGCACTCAGAAAGAGCTATGTTTAACTCTTTAGTCATCTTGAGTGAGAAGGCAAAAGGGCCACTGCGTCATTGCAGGCTCATATGGGCAGTTGGAGGGAGGATGACTGGGTGGATGATGGGGTGGATGCAGAGATTCTGCCCTTGGGGACCATAAAATTACTGAAAGGAGTTTGGAGGGGAGTGTGTGGGGTGCAGGGTGAGGGGTTCAGCAACTTTGTCATTGAAATGAAGCAGGAGATCCCAATGACAAAGGCTGCATAGCAGGTGGAGAGAGGGCAGCGTGGGGCAGCCCTCCCAAACCACCCTCCCCCCCCAGAGAATCAGTGTGCTCACCAGAAGGATGGGGGTGGAGGCTGGGAGCCGTGGTGGGGTTTGTGTCATGTGTGCACTTCTTAGAACATGGGAATATGCATATGAGCTCCCCCCATTTCCATTCCTCTGTCTGATTTTTTTTTTCTTTCCAACTCGGATATTATGACAGGAAAGACTTAAAGCAAGCATACATGAATTGAGCAAATATGAATAACACTAATGAATAATTGGTAATATGAGAAAAAAGTAGCAAGAACAAAGATAACAGTAGTATGATAATATTCAATAACAACCCAGCTAAAAATAAATACTGAGAAATTAATTTGGATCCATGTATGTAGATACTCAGCATCTCTCTGTCTTCATCAGGCAAAAGGGGAGTCTCGGTGTGCGTCCGGGGGGGCTTGTGTGGATTGTAAAGGCACGCGAGCATCTGTCACCACCTCATTACCATGCTGTTAGCTCGCACGAGACAGAAGGGATTTGGGTTCCAAGACAGGGGAGTCAGGATCCTCTCTTCCACCCACCAAGCCTGGCCAGACATAACACATCATAAAGATCAAATTTATGTGTGAAATGCAACCAGCTGAAGATTGGTTCAAGTGCTGTTTGCAACAATATAAAGTGTGACTCAGTCTAAATTAAAGCTGTGACAAAAAATTAAAAATAAGAGCATGTCCATTGGTAGCATATTAAAGCAAAACTCCACCCTTGCAGGCCCCCTTACAAAGCTTCAATATAAATGTATGTGGACACCCAAACACTGCACCCACCTCAAACTTTCCACTGGATGGTGGAACCTAGCACAAGGGATCTGTTCCCATTCAGCCACTAGAACCTCAGTGAGGTCCAACACTGATGTTGGATGATAAGGCCAAGCTCTCAGTCGGTGTTCAAGTTCACTGGCCTTTTTGGCTGTTCACCAAAAAATAGTTCCAACATGTTACTCTTGATATTTTGTCATTTATCATCTTTTTCATTACTGTTTGTGAACAGATATCTGACATGATAATCTGTGAGCTTTCGAGGTGTTGATAGATGTATGTTCTAAGCTTGAGCAGAGCCAGGGTAGCTGTTTCCTTTGACTCCCAGTCTTTATGCTAAGGTAATCACATCCCAGATCTGCTGAGACATGAGATTGATGTTTGTCTTCTTATCTCACTCAGAAATAAATGAAATACATATATTTAAGTGTAAAGCTATTCCTTTAAAGGATTCCCCCCCCCCCCCGCCCCCCTTTCAAAGTTGTGTCTCTTCAATATGTGATGTTCACTGTATTTCAGAAGTTTATTTTCCTGATGAAATCTTGCAAGTTTCACTTTTTCGCTGCATCCTCAGCCTGCATTGTTTACCACTACAGCGGATAGTGATTTTCTACATTTCTGAAATGTTGTTCCCTCTCTGAGGACAAGCGGTTCTTTGTTAAGTTGTGACAGTGAAGAGAAGATGTTGCAAAATTACACAAAAAGAAAGATGACAGAGAGTATGGTGACAGATATACAACCGTGCAAGCTGCAAATCTTGGGTAATTGTTAAACTCTGGTGGAAACAGTTGCACTTTGATTAGAGAGATGTCACGTTCTGGTGTCAGTGCCTTAGAATCAAACTCCATTGTAGTTGTGTAGAAGCCAGCTCAGCATGATATCATGTTGTCTTCATTTTCAGGTATCCACAGGAACAACAACAACAACAACACAAAGACACTTCTGTTCACATACTTTTGGATTGGGTCTTGGTTTTGGCTCTGTAGGTCTAATCAAGGGAAATCCAAATGCAGCAGCATGCAATGATATTTTAGACGACAGTGGACTTCCAACTGTATGTGTTTAGCTTTTATGTTTGTGTTTGTGTTCAGCCTTTATGTTTCAGCATGACAAATCCCCTGTGCACCAAGCCAGCTCCACAAAGAAATCACCTGCTTGGATCCACCTAGATATTAGACATATTGATACACAGACCAGAATGGAACCCTGCTTAGACCTCATGAGCCTTTGCTGTTGTGTAAAGAGCTATATCATATTTGATGGCTTCAGAATTATGACAAAGTGTTTTGTAATTTGATTTTTCTACATCTAAACCTAAACTTTACATACGTTTAATGAATGTATTTAAATCTAGAATTTAACGATAGACATCAGATATTTCTTCATTTTCAAGAAGCCCTGGTAATTTATACAATATGGCTACATTTGACCAAGTAAGAGAACTGGAGAGACAGAAAAATGGTAGCAGTACAACAAAGTGTTTCCAACAAGCAATAATGCAACAGTATATCAATAAATTGTAGCAGTACGAGAAAAGACATCATTTCCATGTATGCCCCTAAATGTTAGAGAATGCAATCTGTGCATTGTTCGAATAAATACTGTAGGCTTGTGTCACATGGAAAAAGAAAAACACTGAACGAGAGAAGGATTCTACATGTAAATTCAGTATAAGTTGTAATTACCGCATTGTTTACATCACAAGAGGGAGTGTTCATGCTGAGCTGTTCTAATGCTGTAAAGCCTGTTAGCCTTTCTCTGCAGCAGAAAAGCTTGTTTGCTCTCCTCTTGTCTCTGATCAGCTCTGATTGTCTTTGCTGGGATTGCCAGCCCATCCATAAAGCCCCTGCTTCTACCTGGGTTGCAGTCTTGTTAACTGCCCCCCAGGACTTCATTCACATTTGGAGGTATTGAAGGAGCTCCTTGACTTGGTAATGGGGTTTTCGAGCTATATACAAGGCCATTGTCTTGTTAGGTATGTTTTGTGCGCCACCACCATTTACCTTGTTGAATTTCTCCAAGGTTTGAAAAGAAGCTTTTAGATGTCCTGTTTCACTTTGAAGAGCAGCTATCACAAAGAAACCACACAGTGTAAAAAGGTCTCTGAGTGTGCAGGGATGATTTGTCCTGAAAAGAAAAACAAAATTCTCTTCATTTCTATAGACTTAAAAAGACTTTTTTTAAAAAAGAAAAAAAGAAAAAAAAAAAAGATATATTTGTAGCCTCAGCTCAGACGGTGCAGATTTTAAACTAGGCTCTGGGTGAAGTTTCACAACTCATAAAATATTCATGATCTTCAAAAATCAGGAATATCTTGTCGATACTCCCTGCAAGCAGCTAGTTGTCATCGACCTCTCTCTGTAAATTAGAGCAGCGCTGACAAACACCATAAAGGTATCCATCTGCGAGGAGGACTCTGCCAGCGGGTTTTCTCTGCCACAAAGGCTAATTGACTTCTCTGGCTCACCTCAAAAGACTTGCTTTGCGTAGTCTTACATTTCATGTACAAACAGTGCAGGTCTGTTTAGGATGATCACAGGCACTTTTACAGCAGGTCCCTCCCTGCAGTCATGTTGTGACAGAGCCAAAGCCTCCACTCTGACAGACACACGTCTGGCATATGCTGCCCTGATACCTGATCACTTGTTTTTGAAGTTGTATAATAGCCTCTCCTGGTCTACGCCCTCTATTCATATCTTGGGACTGGGAAATCAGCATCCAGCCAGTTGTTGTCCGAGTATAATATCCTCTAAATCCTTGTCCCCTCAGGGGCAGCTGTGGTACAATCCAGTCCACTGAACCCCAAATTGGCCCCAGTGCTGTGCCATCGCTGTGTGAGTGTGCATGAATGGTTATCACTCCTGATGAGCAGGTAGCACCTTGCATGGCAGCTTCTGCCACTAGTATATGTGAATGGCTGAATTCTGACTTGTTTTATAAAGTACTGTGAGAGGTCAGTAAGATTGGAAAAGTGTAATTTAAATGCAGTCCATTTACCATCTAAACCTTCATCCGTCTTACCCCACCCCTCTTTTTCACCTTTCTCTCTAATCTCAAAGGGGTAGGTTTAGGGACTGTTTGCCAGATGCTAAGCACCTTCTTTTTTCTGTTTGGTTACATTTGAAACCTGCATTCTCTGCTCATTTACCCCACACAAAGTAACAAGTGCCTCCTGAAGTACAAAAATTTGCTTTGTGCGCGATCATTAAACTTTCTAAGTTATGCGGTTTGCTTCTCCTCGCATGGGTCACTAAAATCATAATCTTACTCACAACCCTGGAGAGCATCAACTCATTAGACTCTCCGACACAAAACTGTCTTTTTCAAACTGAGAGTTATGGGTGACGCATGCTTGCAGGACAATAGAGGGAGGACAGCAGCAAGTAAGGAGTTTTTCTGAGCGTTGGAGGGGGAGAGGAGAGCGAACAAAGGCCTCCTATGTGGCTCGAGTTGAATGTTTACCATGTGCAGGGCCAATGGGTGACATATTTTCGGGAGTGCTCATTCATTAGACTGAAGATTTACTACCCGCAGCCGCCCACCAGCCCCCACTTCTTCCTTTCTGTTTGTCTTGGCAGATGTGAGGCAGGCGCTGGCCTTTCTTTCTCTCTTTCTCTTTTTGTTTTTGGAGTGGGGGTAGAATCTTTCTGACCAAAGTGCCACGTGTTCTTAATTTTGGGGCCATTTGTGTGGAAACTCTTCTAGATCCCTGGATCAGCTTTCACAGCAGGCTAGAGGTTCTCCCTCTGTTGTGATTTGGATTTTGGAGTTGTCCACAGCAGGGCTTGAGACATGCTTTCCTCCCGTTTAATCTATGGTCTAAAATTCCTTCACTTAGTCGCCCTTTTGTGTGCAATTCCCTATCATTGTTGATACTTCATCAGCCTGGCATTGCCCCTGCAATGCCAGAAAACTAGTTATTAAACTGTAAATGGATTACTTATAACACAGATGTAATTAGCAAGCATCTTATTCATTACCACAGAACTAATAAGCTGGTACAATGATCATATTTTCTATTTCAATTATTTTTTTAAGTGTTGTATTGCAATTAAACGCAAGACCAACTGTAAAGTGGGTGCTAGTCATCAGATTTGTTTTACATTATTAGATATTACCTTACAAACTTTACAGGCAAACAAATTTCCCAGTGAGTAATTGGGTGCACCACAGACCTTTATTAATAATTGCCTGCTACAGTGCCCCACACAGACACCAACATTCTCTGTAGGGTTTCACAGTAACTAGCCATTTCAGGCAATCCAATGCTATTAGTTATCACTGCTGGATCTTGTTTTACGACCTTAATTAAAAGGTCCAGACAGTGAAAACAGCAGTTGTGTTTATCATGGTGGCCCAAGGGTAAGGGGGTACTAAAAGGTGTACTTATTACACGGCCCATAACCAGACCAGTCCTAATGGTTCTCAGACCCGTGTGCTTTATCTAAATACATTCCAGATTGGGCCTGGGGAGGAAACTGCAAGGCCCTCAGATCGTGAATCGTAAGGACTTCAGCTTTCAATTAGCTAATGACCTCGGCATGATCCTCAGCTTTGTTTGACCTCCAGTAGAGGCAAGGGTTTGAAGGAAATTCAGGTCTAAACCACATAATCTAAGAGAATCTCAGTTCAAACACCAACTGTGAGTCTCGTGTGGTGCATACTCAGCCAAACACAAGCAAAAGCCATTTCTTCCCTAAAACGTGACAGAGCTGGGCTTGTAGAAACAAACTGTAAATGTATATTTGTTGGAGTCGGCTCTCAAATCCACCAGTTGGTTTGAGTCGCTAAGAGAAATAGACAGGGGAAAAGCAAAAGTGCAGGCGGTACAAGTTTTTGGAAGTGTAGCACGGATGAGAAAGCCCCAGAGTAGGGCTGTGGCACAGTGTAAAAATGAAAAGTAAACAAGATTTTCTGACAGCTAAAGAGTCTCCTGGCATCTACCGAGCTCATGTTCTCCAGACAGACCCACTCCCAGCTGCTAAGGGAAGTGTAGAGGCAGCTGCAGGGCACAGCGACAGGGGCCTGCAGTGTGTGTGTGTGTGTGTGTGTGTGTGTGTGTGTGTGTGTGTGTGTGTGGGTGTGTGTTTGTCCAGATTTCGTGTGAAATCACATAGCTGAAATGTGGGCCAGAGCCAGTACGAGGGCCAGAACCTGTGTGTTGATGAGGACGGACACATTAAAAGCAGCCACCAATTCGCAAGAGCTGCAAACACTTAGCGGCGTGCTCCTTTCTAAATCATTCATTAGCAACTCAACACATACATTCAGAAAAAGACAGAAAAGTGGGGGTAGGGAAGGAGAGGAAGATGATTTGCATTAGGAAAAGCTGAAATGTCAGACGACTGAGGAACATTTTTCCTCTGAGCTTCTTTTTCTGCATACAGGAGAGAGTTCCAGCATGCATGTTAATCGTCAGGCTAATTGACTATTAATTTGAATCAGAGCCTTGCACAGGATAAAAATAACTGAGAAAACACCTTAATGATCTGATTTGGTGCATTCTCTTTCCCCTCAGTTCTCCCTGCCACTCTTCCTCATTCATCCCAGCGGGTTTGTTAATGAAAACTTAAGGCTCAAACAAATTCAATACTCCCAGGAGGGATTCTCTGGTGGGGCAGGCTGGTGAAAGAGAGAGAGATGCACCAGAAGAATCTCTTTGCCTAGCTGTGTTTAAGCCATTGAAAGAGATTCCTAATTACTTTGCCAGCACTGATTTCCATGAGAAAGCCCCAGTCATCAGTCACGACACCTTTTTTATCAGTCTTGCCTAAAGGACACCGCCCCCCAGTCGTCAGTCGTCTAGTGCTTTCATCTCTAATCTACTCTTTCTCATTCCATTGCTTTTTCCTCCTAGTATAATAAGCCATAGTGTTTTCAGAGTGAGAAATGGGGAGAAGTGCAATAAAGGGAGTAGCTGCACTTCACTTGGACCGCCACATTCATTATGCACAGCTTCATGGAGGCTGTGGGGATGAAGTCCCCCGGTGCTCATGTCAAACATATTGAGCACTGGGACATTGTTTTAGGTCTTTGATGCCAACCTAAACCTCGTTTGGATAATTGCAAGTTTGAACTGACCGACACTTTGGGACTTGCAAGCAAAGTTCATTTTGAGGATGTAAGTTATAGTATATAATGCTGAGGAGGGCAGGTGCTGTGGACAACAGAGAACATAAGAGCTTTCATCTGTGATTTCTAAAATTCAAAGCCACAGTGCTGTGAGTTTAAGTGAGGGAAAACAAGGGGAACACATGCATGTAGTCCTCTTTCACCTTGCCTCTGTGAGGGTTTACTTCATTTAGTTTCAAGGATTAAGCCTTGAGGGTAAATAACTTGATATTTTGGGATAAATTTGACACTGTGGACTTTTAGTTTCTTGTCACTATGAAAATAAGAGGTAAAGACAAATGATCGCCCATAGAGCCCTGCATTCATCTAGTCAGACATAAAGATTCATAAAAGGGGCTCATGCAGATGTCTGAGTGAAGGAGAGAACTGTCCGTCATCTGTTATACAGCCTTTTTGAAATGACATCTGTCTCAAGCCAAGTTATCCATGGCCATGGCAATGCACTTGGTCACTATTGCTGGATGGCTTTTAACTCTCCAGTTAGATCTTATTTTCACAGTTTTGCCATTAATTCTATCAGAAACAATAACGTTGGAGTCACTCATAACACTGCTCAACTTACTTAAGTTGACAAGCAAGAAAAACAAGAAGAATATTGATCTTCCCAGAGTTTCCAGATCTCAGCCATTACTTCAGTGTGTAATGGTACCATAACTGGAAGAAATCAAGGTAAAACAGATAAAAATAAGACCATATAGTCTTACTAGAGTCATTTATACTCAACTTAATTTTTCAAGAGCTTTCAACCACATCTCATGGTCTTTTCTTAAAATCCCTGGAAACTAAGCCGACCTAGGCCAAACTCTGTTGATAAAGACCGTGAGATGTGGTTGAAAAACCTTGAGAGAAGATTATTTATTTCCATGGTCAAGACAGCAAAAAAAAAAAGAAAAGAAAAAGAAATTACCCTTAAAACTCCACTAATTCAACTACATAATTTCTTTAATACCCAAAAAGCAATGTTAAATCACTATTATACATGTCACTATTCAACTTTTTTGATTCAGTACATCAAACTGAGTGTAGAGGCACTGTGTTGACCGGGTGCACAGGCCCAGTCTGACAAAGGCTGAGCTCTGCACTCTGCACCTGTTCATCTTGCGCTATGTGTAGCGCCCGCCATTCACTTCAAGGTTATTTTTTCCAATTTGAGTCAATGAATAGCTGCAATGAGATGCAGATGGATGGCAGACTAAATCAGCCGATCTGCTGATATTTGACAGCAGGCGTTGCTCAGTGCTGTGACATGCTGCTACATATCTACAGATGTCCACCACCACCACCCCCGTTCTCTCTCTGGTGCGTTCCCTCGTGGTCTCTTCCCCGCTGAGGGATAAGTGTCAGCGTGTCAGGATGTACAGATGCTGATCCATCATTGTTAGAGGCCAGGCAAGAGCTGATGGTAATAAGTCTTCTCCTCCCAGCCCCCACTCCCATACCCATGGTTTTTTGTGGATGGCTCAGGCCCCTTTTGTCAGGCCACAGGTGACCCCTGACCCCTCACCCTTCCTCCACTGGACCAGAGTCAGGGTTTTAACATAGTTAAACACACATTCTCATAAGCTGTGTGCAGCGTCACCCACCCGCAGACACACTTCCAGACAAAGACACTTGTATGCTGACTCTGATTCGATTCTCTCCCCCTGTCTGTCTTTCTTTTCCAGAGCTCTTTGTGGGAGGTAAGCCTCCTGCAGGTCATTAGCACGCAGTGTGCTGAGATTAAGAGAGCATCCTCCCTTAATTAAGAGTAAAAGAAAGAGAAGCAACACAGGGGATAGATTGATATTAGATTTAGAAAGAAAAGAGAAATACATTGCTAGAACCATTAAAGCTTACGGAGCAGAATATGTCTCACCTAACTTTCTCTCAAATGAGCCCATATCCATCACTCTCTGATTGAGGCTGCCTATAACACACACACAAGTCAGTATTATTGCATTTCCCCGTTAGCATTAACATTTTAACAGCTTCCTAGGGGAGATCACACTGAAATAGTTTCCTCTGGGAGATCACACATTACCTTTGTCAATAGCCGAACCCAGAACATTTTCCTTACCTCTGCATTATCAAGGGGAGGTTCAGCAGAGGATAGTTTAAAGTTTTTAAGCGAACATTGAGATCGTATTTTTCTTTCTTTTCTGAGAAGCAAAGTAACTTTACCTCAAAGTTTGAGGATATGCAGGGAACTCAAGTAGTTTGTATTCCACTGTGGCCCACCTCATCGCCTGGATTTTAAGACATTATACAGAACGCCCAAAAAGTATTGAGGGGGGTTGGCAGTGGTGGAAATGAGAGAGAATCGAAAATGTAAAAAAGATGAAAGTGGGCGACTTATCAGGATGAATATTGATGTGGAGCCTATTTGGAAATCACCCTACTTTCTCTACATCAAACCAGGAAAAAAAAACAACAAAAAAAAAAACAACAGTACTGACCTCCTTTTTACCTTCTCCTCCTTGCTCAAAGAAGCATCAGGAAAATCTAATAGTAAAATTATTAAAACTTATTTAATGTATGGTCAATTTTCTATGTTATCAAAAATTCAACAGTTACAAATCGGGTTAAGTCATAAAGTCCAGTCAGAAATGGTGTTGGAAGATTTCCAAATGACTGCGGGGATGCAGTGCAATCATAATGAGAAAAGTCACTGCGCTCGCAGCTTTTGTTTTACCACATGCACGGCTCTAATGTAATCTACTGTGTATGTAGTTGGTATTCTTATGAACTGAGGGTTTAGTATGCCACACAGGGACACAATAGAAATACATGTGACAATACGTCATGATAGAGCTAAGGGCTGAACATGCCTTCTTGTAGTCTTGAATATCTTTACCAAATAAACATTTCAGAGGTACTAAATGGAACTTCCTGTTAGTACAGGCTAAATCACACCATGTCTACTTCCATGGAGGACACTAAGGGACCTACTTCTTGAAACTGGACACAAGAGCAGGACCTGGATGTGACAAACTACTTTTTGCAGTTTTGTAGACTGGTGGTGGGCGTGCAAACCAGGCACAGTTTGGAGCAACATGGAAGAGAGGCTGAATAAATGGCATTGTATTTAGAGGGAGGAATACAAAATGAGCAGGTGGAGTTGGGCCCTGCTTCAGTAATGACCAATCCTCTCATCTCCTTTAAGAGCAGCAAACAGATGAACGGCAGGAGAGAGGTGCACATGTGTATGAGTCTTCTTTGCTAACATTCAGTATTTTTATGCATGTTATGTTTCCAGTAGTGTCAAGGGTGAAATGTTTCTGAAACAGGCTTGAGCCCTATATAATAATCATGTGCAGCATGTGTCATAACTAATAACTAATATAAAAACATATGATTTAAGTGCCTCCTATTCAAAACTTGCTTCAATTCCCAATTTAAAAAAATCAAACTGGATCATTGTCATCATATCAGGGGTGGACGATGCTGACTGGAAGAGAAGTTTCATAGAAGTTCAACATGGAGCCGATGTATCCATCTCATCCTGCAAACTGGAGAGTGCACCCTTGTTCTCAGTGTGTCAAAACTGTGCAAGATGCAGTCACAAAACTTTACAGGTGTGTAGTTGAGATCGAAATGATGACTGATTTGGAAGATGACCATGGTCTGACCCATGAGTGCTGAGTAGTCATGAAATAATGTTATCTTTATACTCTTTATATATAATGCACCTTCCACCAATCACCCTCTATAGTTGATCTATAGTTTTCTTTTCTATTGCCTATTTTGTTCTACTTGTTCTCTTTTTTTTACCTCTCCTTTTTAGTCTGCTGCTGTAACAGGTGAATCTCCCTGGGGTTGGATAAATAAAGCTCATCTTAATGACTTCTGAGCACTTATGGGTCAGAATGCCAACATGTTGGCAGGCGTTGCGGCTGGTGTGATCCCATCTTGAGATGATCTCGGTTTGTCAATGCGACATGGCATTTGTAATAAATGCCATTTCACAAACCAAAAAATCATTAATCCACAGTGTGTTTTTAATGTGTTGTGTGTAATGATGGTGAGTGAGATTGAATTTCTATATTTATTAACCTTAACCACAATCTATGCAAGCATTTAATTCCTCTACTCAAATGTTTTGGTTGAGACTCCTCGCTGGTCTAGATGCAGTTGGAGTTCATTTTGTGTAAGAGAAGACAGATACAGAGAGAAAAGAAAGACAAAGCAGGAGAAGAGAACACGAGAAAGAAAGGAAAGAGAGAGACAGAGCTGTGAGGCTCCAGATGAGACTGATTTTCTCAAGAAGAAGAGGAGGGTGCTGTCCCTGTGTGCATGCACATGTGTACATTTGATGTGGTATGGTGTTATGACTGAGATGTGGTACATTTTCATCTGCATACATTCCTCTGTGTGTGTGTGTGTGTGTGTGTGTGTGTGTGTTTGCATTTGTGTGAATGTTGCTGTCCATAAGCAAGGAGCTTTAGTTTGTATGCCCTGAGTCATTGTGTGCCTATGTGTGAGTGTGTGTGTGTGTGTGTGTGAGAGAGAGAGAGTTGTTGGCCTGTGTGTACATATATGGGCATTTAGTTAGCATGTGTCTAATGTGAATGCCTCTGTATTGGTGGCCTTGCTTTGAAATCCTCACCCCACACAGACACACACCACAACTGCACGAAGCTTCTTGCCAAGCCAACAGCCCATTGGCGGGAGGGGCGGGGTCCGCCACTGAAAGAAAGAAATTAAGGAAGTGGGAAAGAGAAGAAAACGAGTGACAGAATCTGAAAAGACAGTTTGGGGGGAGGTGGCTGAGGAGGAGGCCAAATGGAGTGGAATAAATGCTGCAGTGGACAAACACTCACACACACACACACACATGCACACGCACACACACACACACACACACACACACACACACACACACGGTTTTTCATTACTGGCCAATGTTTAGGAACCATTCTAGGTGCCATGTGGTTGCTAAGTGGATGGATTGTGACAACAATTCTGTGAGTCGATGGCTTTTTGGCTGTCGCCTAAAAAAGTTAATAGGCCGACATTAGATCATTGCAGTTAACATGGCTGAAAGGAACTCAAAAGAATAAATATTTTGGGAAATTCACTTGACTTCACTTGAACACATTTGGGAAATGTCCTTTTTTGCCATTGTTTCAAAAGTCTAGAGTTCTACATCCCATTTACACCTGGTATTAAAATAGGATCTGTGTCCACATATGTTTTCCAAAACTTAAACAGTGGCAATGGACAGGAAAAACTTCCTTTTAACAGGCAGACACCTCAAGCAGAACCAGGCACTGAGTGGGCAGCTGCCTGCCTCGACCGGTTGGGCTGGTGAGTGAGCGAGCGAGAGAAGAAGAAGAAGAAGAAGAATCGGGGGGAGACATTCCCCTTTATTCGTCACACACATGTACATGCAGGACACTGCACACGAGGTGAAATTTAGAGAGAGAGAGAGAGAGAGAGAGAGAGAGAGAGAGCGCCATATGACTAATAATAAAATAATAAAAAGTATACGATGGTGTAAGTATATATGGTATGTGTACAGTATGTTTACATTAATGTATATAATAATAATAAGAAGAATACAACTAATAATAATAACAGTTGCAGTGGGCATCAAGCATGGCCACAACACCACAACAGTAGGTACAACTGTTATTCACAATCCAGGCGCAGCCGTGATCCATGGGAACCTGCGAGACGAGACAGCACAAAGACTCTGGGGAAGAAGCCAAGTTAGTAACATGCGTTAATGGGATATGAACGTGTGGAGATGGAGAGGGAGAGGAGGAGAGAGGAGCTCTGAGGTGCTCTGATCAGCTGCACAGATGAGTGAAACGCACACCCTCGCACACACGTCTTGCTGTATATCATTCATTTTCCACCCTTATTGCTTAAATTTTTCATGCAGTTCTGTTGAATTGCGCATCTTTTGATATTTTCATGCCGCAGAATAGACATATAATCTCTAATAAAGTCATAAGCGGCGTATCTCTGTCAGCCTTCTTGCTTGCTCTCTGAATATGAACGACAACCTATATTTTATGTTAGCTAAACAGGGATATCTGTTTCAGTGTATAGACGCCAGCCTGCTGTAGAGATTGCGTTTACACCACTTAAGATCTGAACATAATGCAAGCCAGACTATCTCCAGATGTGGTCAGGAAGATCCAATCACATTCCAATCATGATGCATTTCCACCTTGCATTAAGATACATTTTTCCATATCTGGATAATGTGTCCAAATAAAGATTGCATTTTAATAATAGATGTAAACGGGGTCCTGACTAGAAAATGAACATTATTTTCATCTCTGTGTGTTCAGCATGTATTTTGAGGCAGAGAAACAGCCTATTCTGTCAAAAAGGAGAAGCATTCACACATCAACAGCCCAAAGCTGCTTTATTCACCCTTTTTTTTTTTTTTTTAATCTTAATTGTGTTTTTGTAGGGCATAACAAGACAAGACAAGGTCTGCACTACCCCTGATCAGTGGAATAGTGTGGAACCACTGGACTATGTGTTGGGTCACCCGCATGCTCATGCATGCATACGCCAAGCAAATAAAATGGGAACCCAATAAAAAACTGCTCCCTGTCAGGTGTTGGTCAGGACAGGCGACTATAGCTTACAAGCTAATAAGTTAGAGTAGATCCATCAGATAACTTTGATAGAGCTTTGAAACTAATTACAGCCCTCTTCAACATACTGTATATCCTTTCCTAGTTGAGATTGGTGTTTTCATTCACTACTGGGGAGATGCCAAAAGCTGCCGTCAGTCAGTGACAGTGATGATTCATGTAGTGTTAAAGATTGGTTTGTCCACACACACCAGTTAATCTCTTGTTGAGAGCTGAGCTGATGGGCCAAACCAGACGGAAAAACAGTCAATGACGCTGCTGTTGAAGAATCTGATCAAGAGTTCATAAGAACACACCAAATCTCACACCATATACGCTACTAACATACTATAGCCTCGGAAACACACAATAAACAGTGTTTAAAGTGAAGTTATTCAAATATAATTTAAACACTTGGCATTATTTTACTACTTCTGGCATCAGCAACAGCAATTCCCACTGACTATAAACTGTTCTCATGCATGAGTTTCCACCTGTGCACCCCTTCCACTTCAGTTTGTCCCCATAAATCATAAGTTGGGTGTAGGAACTTGAGTTAACAACACTTTCTACTGCATTTTCTTTTGTGTTTTTAACATATATATCATTGTATGTTGACGCAGAGCCTGTGTGTCTGCAAGCAGACCTTTTCTCACAGGACAACCAAGCCGAACAGAAAGAAACAAAGGAAAATGAAAGATGATTTAAGCATGATAAGTAAGCATTCCTGTGTATAGCCTTCTGAGCTCTCTGTGTGTGTGTGTGTGAGTGTGTGTGTGTGTGTGTGTGTGTGTGTGTGAGTGTGAGTGTATATGTACATGTGCATGTGCATGTGAGGAGGGAGAAGGAGGAGGAGGTTTTGATTGGAAATATTTATTTTGGAAACTGAAGGTTGGAAACCGTGGTTTCTCTCTCTCTCCTTCTCCCTCTCATTTTCTTTTTCATCCCGTCCACCCCCCACCTCCACCCTCCTGGTGTCCCATAACCAAAATGGACCACTCTACATCACTTGAAACATAATACCTCCTCCATCCTACCCCCACCCCTCTCTTCTCCCTTTGAGGGAATTCAAAACAATGAGATCCTTTATACTCTCGCTCCCTATCTGTCTCTCCAGACAGCCGACCGCCCCCCTTCGCAAGTCCATACCTCCACTCCTCCTTCAGCCCACTGCCTAAACAGTGAAAAAGCCCCCCCGCCTTTAAAAAACCATAGGCTTTCTCTATGATTACACATTCACATAAACAGACAAGTACATGTACTGTGTCTTTAATGGTGCCTATCAAAGAAAAACAAACTTAAATATGTCAACAGGCAAGTCACATATTTAAACTATGTTAAGATGGTGAATCACACACACACACACATACCAGCAGCCATCTCAAAAGGCAAGGCAGAGCCGCTTTCTTTAAATAACACATTTCTCAGTATAGCTCCAAGTGTAAAGACAGGCCAAGGCAGGACGTTGCGTTGAGCAACTCACATGTTACTAATTATTTGCTACTTCGTTGAAATGATATCATTTTTGAAAGACGAAATAACACAATCTCCTTTTTACAAAATGAAAAATTGAATTTGCAGGTAGTAAAACACACCGTTACCATTTTGAACACATCTGGTCGTCTGCCACATATTTAGATCCTTTACTCGGTGTAAAAAGTAGAAATATGACAATATAAACTAGTCATTTTATTTCTCAGAGATTTAAACTAAATATTAAAAAATCAAGAATGACAATCAAAATCTACTTAAATATCAAAAGGAAAAGGACTCATTATGAAGCAGAATCAGTTCCTCATGTGGACTGTATTGCAGATATGTCACAATCCGTACATGTGTACTCACATTTATGATTGTGTGCAAGAATTACTCAACGTGAATAAGATTTGTCCATGCCTAAAGGAATCTGACTACATGTACTGAAAAACTGAATGGAAATGGCCTTTTGTCAATGAGTGAGATTTAAATGTCTTGTACGCACTTATGGACTGGGATACATTCAAAGTGTCACAGTTCCCCTCACATATTTGCAAATAACATTGCGACAATATTGGTCAAATCCCCCTGTCAGTGTCATATCCCATTGATCATTCTTACTGATTCCTTACTGTTTGAGCAGCATTGTAGGTCACTTTCATACCTGTAGTTTGGTTCAGTTGATCCAGACCAAAGAAAATGATAGACCGATTTCTTTTACTTCAGGTCTGTTTTATGCTCACAGTGATTTATTACAAATGAACCAAGAGCTGTAAATATGAGTCGATCACTTGGACTGACAGACAATGAAATCATTTGACAGTTCTGGGACTGTTGTCCTGCACCATCAGGACTACGTTAAAGTCCCATGACTGATAAATCATGAGGCTCTTTACTGTACATTTTAGCTTTATTTACCTCTTCTCGTGGTCACTACCAAGGGGAAATAAGTGTTTATCAGCATTATTTGTCGAGACATCTGATAAACTCTGACATAATATGCCATAAACACACCATAACAGGACAAAACAGGAGGACTTCTACAATAACATGTAATTTCTGTGTGATTGCTTGTTGACTCACTTATGAACAAATCACACAGTACCAACATTGGTCTGGTTTGCATTCAAACTGCATTTAGATCCTTTATTCAAGTAAAAGCACAAATTCAATAATGTAAACATTCGCTATTACAAGTAAAATTCAAAATCTGACTTTAGTAAAAGGCCAGTATTAAGTGCGATCAGCACAGTGTACTTAACGTATTCAATGCAACAGTAGCCATTCTGGAGTAAAAAGCTCCCAGTCAGTATGACTGTCATATTTATGCATCAGTGTGTAAGCAGCATTTTAGCATTGCAGCTGTTGAGGTGGAGCTTGTTTATGCACTGTACCTCCTTTATATACACTTAGTTGGTTTAGTCCAGTGGTTCAGTTGTAGTTAGAGCTTATTTAAACGACTATATAAACTGTTGCGTAATTAAATCTATAGCAATGCACTGTAATTTGTATGTTGTATTTTGCACGCACAATATTTCTTTCTGAAGTTTGAAGCAGCATGAAATACAAAAACAGTCACTTCAAAACTGAACCTTAAATGTACATTAGTTGAGTACATGTTCGGATATCACTGATGACCAGAGCTTTAAAGCTGCAAGTGGAAGCTTATGTTATGGAATTTTAGATAATCACATTTGGTTCTTAATCTTGTCTTTAATTAGATCCAAAAAAAAAAAAAAAAAAAAAAGAAAAGACAACAAACAGACAGTGCAGGAGACACACTGTATGTAAAGCAGTCTTTGCACATGCAGTCAAACTGTGCTCAGAGCTGACTTCAGACAGGAAACACAGGCTTACAGAAAAGAGCCGACAGGCACAGGGCATGTGTTTGGAATCATTTGGGGAGAGCAGCCATGGTTTGATTGGTCTCAGATTTCCCTCTTTCTCTTTCATTCTCTTTCTGTCTCCCTCTATCTCTCCATCTTTCTCTCTACCTCTCCCCACACTTCCTTGCTTTTTTCATCCTGGAGAGAGCGTTCCCAGCCACAGACTTGGATCAAGACCTCACATTAAACACATACACACACTCAGACACACAGAAAGAAAGAGGAGAAAGAGAAAGGTTTATAAAGTTCATGCTTTTTATGCCACATTCAGAACAAAACCATGTTAAGCCCAAGGGATCTGCGTACACGATGCATAAAAATGTGCACAAAAACAGAAGGAGAAAAAAGCAGTATAGAGGAAGAAAAGAGTAAAAGAAGGAAAAAGAAGGAAGCTGCAGTGGGAACGGCTCTGGCTCCTCTGACGCTCTCAAATTGCAGCCTCTCTCTGTTTTCAAAAAAACACCAGAGTGCCACAGAGTTTGGGGACTGCAACTAGTCAAATATTGGTTTTGAGTGATGTAAGGAACATGCCATTCTGGAGAACCACAGCCAGCACTCAGCCCTGGAGACTCAGTCTGAGACTCACACTGGCAATGCGTCTTCAAGCACAGAAACATGGCACTGTCTCCCACTGGCACTTCTCGATACAGAGAGCAGGGGGAAAGAAAATCCTGCATGTGTTGACTGTGGATCCCTTAAGACAGCTCATCTTACTCCTGCTGATCCCTTACTGTCTGGAGCGAAGGGGAAAATATGTTTGGTTTTTTTGTTTTTTTCAATGAGAAATCAGTAATATTTAAACCTAATACATCTGCAGGGGGTTGATTTGGTTCTTGATAAGTGCCAGTGACTTGACAATTACTTGGCCAGCTGCTGAGATTTTTGCCAGTGCTAATGCACTTTCCAGCCTGTATTTTTCCTCCCTCCCCACCCCCACTGGAGTGTTAAAACACTCTCATACCCAATGATGTTTTAATTTAAATGCACGTCATCTGCTGCCAAAGCTGAGAAGCAGTTTCCTATTGTCCCCGTTTGCAAAGAGCAGTTCCTTTATCTACTTTATACCAAGTGCACACTTACAACCACGATGGCAGGCAAAGCAACTGACACAGGGCCAAAGACCTTCAGTGCTTCACTACAATCAATTTGTAATTTTTCAACTGACCAGCATAAAGAGACTTTTCTCCTAAAATTGTATGATTAATCCTAAATCTCATCTTTCTAGACTTGTTTTTGTGGAATGAACTTGAAAGCAGTCTTTTGTTCCCCTGGGGGCAGCACAACAAGCTGTAAACACAACAATGTCACATTATCATCTTTTGACACATATGACATGTTTGTTCACATATGAGCAAAACAGTTGCCTATTTGCATGTCCAGCAGACACCGGGTCATGTTTGTGTCCACGTGCTGAATATAAGCCCAATATTCTGTCTTCTTTTAGCTCTAGTTTAGTCTCCACCATCCCCTGAGGAAAGAGCCGCCTGCTGCTGCAGGGATCCAGATTTATGAGAGTAGTGAAGTAAATCAAAACAGTAAAATTACAGCACCAAAACAACGAGCTGAAAGATGATCAAATCCTGATGGAATCGTCAGAGATAACTCAGTTTGTCAGTATGAGAGGCATGTTTCCCATTACGCATACTGTAGTCATGTGATTGACTGATTGATAATATAAAATGCAGTGATCAGTGCAGCTTTTATAGGTTATTGTTATGATTGACAACAGTTATTTTTTCATGATTCCTGCTTAAGTTAGTTTTGATCTTAATCTGTGTATTTTACTGGCTATTTCCTCTGGTCTTGGACACTTTATTGGACTTTACTGAATGTTTTATTCATTTGTACAGCACTTTGTAAATGAAGCATGATTTAAAACTTAGTTTTTCAAATTTTTAGAATAGTTATTTGCTCCATCAATAATGTAAAGATATTGATTAGTTATACTTTAATAGAATGTTTTATGGGTGAATTTTAGAATTCTTGCCTGTTTTATAGTTTTGACCTTAATAAATGTATTTTATTTTGGATTTTATCTGTTTTTCAGCACTAATTTTATGCATTGGCACAGCACCAAAGGCTGATTTAACATGTATGATTAATATTTGTCAACAAACTCATAGCATGAGTCTGTGTGTGTGTGTGTGTGTGTGTGTGTGTGTGTGTGTGTGTGTGTGTGTGTGTAGGTGTGGGCTTGAAACAATCTAAACTGGATGAGCTACAAAGACAAGTGCACTTGCACAAAGTTAATGCTCTTTGGTGGAGTTTGAGTGCCCAAGAAGCAGCTTTTTACAAGACCACATTCTGAGAGAGACAGTGTTATGCAGGCAAGGTAATAGCCAAGAAGCTGAAACCTCACTCAGAAGAAGAATTTGTGAAGGGGTGTCTTGTTAATGTTGTGGAGCTGCTAGCACTGACCAAAGTAAAATTGTTCCAAAATGTCACTTTGTCTGAAGGAAAACCTGATGTGGAAACTCAGTGACAGCAAGTCTGTGTCTGTGTGCTTTGGCCTTCGTTACCAAGAACCTCTCAGAGATGAACACCAAGCTCAGCTCTTCGCTTTCAAATGTGAAATCATTTGAAGTGAAATTAAAGCTGTGGTAAGTGCAACTGGACAGATATCACACTGTGCATTTTCCTACTCTACAAGAACAAAAGCTGCTATGACATCTGAATATGCCAGTGAGTGTAAAACTACTTCAGGCGCTTGCTGAGAGTTTTCAGGGCCAGGAAAGTAAACAAAAGGAACTGAACATATTTGCTATGCCTCAATGTGGAATCAGCTGATGTGCCTGACAACAAACAACATGAAATCATTGAGCTGCAAAGTAGCAGTCTACTTCTGACAGCAATTCTTTTCAAAATTGACTTTTGCAAGACTCAGTTTTGCTCAAGGCTGATTGACGCAAACCTGGAAAACCCATTATCCACAACGCTACTGTGTGATATCAGACGTCCCACCAAAGAGAAGCAATGCCAATCAATGCAGAGGTTAGTGTAATATGTCTGCAATAATTTAGTACGGCTATAGTCGCTGTCATGGTGGCCTCGAAGGCCACCCTGATACTGTCCCACCCAAGTGAGTACCCTCCCACCCCCTCGCAAATACATTAAGAAGCTTTTCAAATGCTTCTCGATCACCAGTGATCCCCCACCTCCCTGTGTGTGCCAACCCCATTAAAAAATTTCATTTTTTCATGAGTGTCCTAACAAGGATAGAAGTCCAAGTGTGTGTGTGTGTGTGTGTGTGTGTGTGTGTGTGTGTGTGTGTGTGCGTGCATGTGTGACCAGGTATTTATTACGTTGTGGGGACAAAAATCTGTTTACACAGTCACATTGTGGGGACTCACCCACGGGGAGACAAAATGCAGGTCCCCTTAATGTAAATCATTAAATTTTAGGGTGAAGACTGAGGACAGGGTTACGGGTTAGGTAAGATTAGGTTAGGTATAGGGTTAGGAATAGGCAAATAGTGGTTATGGTTTGGGTTAGGGTAAGGCTCCAGGAAATGAATGTAAGTCTATGTAATGTCCCCACAAGTGATAAAAACACAACATGTGTGTGCGTGTGTGTGTGCATGCGCATGTGTGTATTCACTGTTGTGGGTAGCACTGATTCATGGGTTGACTCCCCAGCCTGCATGTTCATTCCAGTTGCTATTCTTGCCTGGGATGTTGGGAGGAAAGCGGAAGAGGGAATGTGTCCCTTGTCCCTCTTAAAAGCATGAATCCTTTAAGAATCTATTTTGGATCAAATTACTTGTGACTTTACTAGCAGCTTTATTTACATGTTCCAAAAATGTTCCTGGGTCATATACTACAGCAAGTGTGGACATGTTGGCTTTCCAGGCAATACTGCCTGGAAATAGAGACAATGAAAATGGATACAGTCAGACCACAGCGGGCGATAAATAAGGAAGCATCAGAATTATAAGACCATTTAAAGGTGCAGGGTGTGCTTAGCTTACTCTTTACTCTGGATAAACAAACATATTCTCGAACGTTTAAGTGCTAATTTAAGTCATATTCAAACTACATTGATCTGCTAATACTACAAATCTGTAATTCCCATCAACTCTTTGGATCATTTGAGTCTCTTCCAGCTCATTTTGCTGATGATAAAGTCATTGTACATTATCTGCTCAGAACCAAACAGCAGACATACACAGTTAAAGACAAGTTGGTGAACTTAGCAACTAAAGAGCCGCATTTTGGTGGAGACCAACGTAGAACAAAAAGAGAGCATATTGGACATCAAGTGTTAGAAGACAAGCTTAATTTTAACACAAACTATTTCTTGCAGTGAACCTTCAGTTAGGAATCTGACTTGGTGATACAGGCAGTGAAAGATGAATGTAAAAATCCACAGTTAAGTTCAAAAGTTAAAGTTACATAGATGAATTACAGTTAAGAATAATGGGTTATGCTACGTTACGCTAAATATTCTGTTTGACGTTTGTATTCAAGTTAGGAATAACACAGTAAGTATGCTGCGTTATGCTGCATTTACACATACTGCACAGTCCTAGTAAATTGTAGTCGATCAGTAAAAGAGGATTGTACTGTTGCAAACTGTTTGTGCGTGTGTATTTAAGTGCAAAAAAAAAACAAAAAACTTTTGGATGTTTTCTGGTCCTGGTGTTGGTGTGGCCAGGTGGAAGCTTTGTGAAGAGGCAGTGAGCCAGGTGTCACCATCCTCATGGCCCACACCCAGGGCTGTGAGCTGCTTGGCTGTCCATATGATGGCTTCCAGCTTGTGTTTGGTGTGGGCCGAGCATGTGATGTACCACAACGGAGGAGGTGAGGACACTCTCAAAGGTGGCTCTAGAGCTTGGTGCAAATTTTCAGTGAGATGTTCATCTGCGGAGCAGTCTGAGGAAAAACATCCTGTGGTGAGCTTGCTTGTTGACATGACATGAGTGTGTCTCCTATTTCAAGTTGCCGGTGATTGTGGTACCCAGTCCACTACCTCTACTACAGCTGCATTGTTGATGAGTAGTGGGTGGTGTGAAGGTGGGTGTTTCTGGAAGTCCATGACCATGCTAGGGCTTCTCAGAGACTCCCAGTCAGTGCACTCCAACCAGTCCTGAAGCCTTACTGTAGTCCTTAATTGTTTAGCACTCTTCAGTTACTGTCTGGATGTTGAAACCATCAGTATTATGCAGTGATCTGGGTGTTCAAGGGGTGGGTGGGGGATGAGGCAGGATGCATTTTTATGTTAGAGCAAAAGTGGCCCAGTGTGTTACCTTTGCAGGTGGCACATGTCACCAGCTGTTTCTAGCTTGGCAGTTCATGTGAGAGACAACACAAGTTGAAATATCCCATGACAAGAATTATTGAGTTTTGGCGAGAGTTTTCCCACAGAGGAAATTTGCTCAGCCAGCAAGTGTTGTGCTTCTTGGCCAGGGGCTTGCAGGGAAATGTAAACACCTGCAAAAATGACAGACAAGATTTTTCTTGGGGAGTGATATGGTCTGCAGTAAAAACTAATTCCAGGATACTTGAGCTGTTGCTATGTTTTCACTGCATCCCTGCACCAGCTGATATTGATGTAAAAACACATGCCCTGTCCCTTTGATTTCACACATGCAACAGTGTGCAGTCAGCCCTGATAAGTTGGTATCCACTTAAAGCAGTGTTGGTAATGTCATCATGCAGCAAGGGTTTTAAAAAAAATTAAGCAGAGATCCTTTTAAAGTCTTCATTTGTCCATGAAAGTAGACTGACTTCATCCATTTTTTGCGGAGACAGTGCACGTTTGACATTCAGATGTCCAGGAGGAGGTGTCCTCTCTTCTTCCTCTTGTGGAGGGCACTGGCTCGCCGACTCCCATAGTGCTGTCATGGATGTCCTTCCACAGTCTGAAAAAAAGTCAGACATGAAGCAGTTAGCATTAATTCCCTGATGTTCTGGAAGGGATTCAGAGCTGTAGCTATAATAATATTACTAATGATAATAAATTTTATTTTTATAGCACCTTTCAAACAGGAATTGCAGCTCAAACTTCTTTACAATCACCTGCACCAAGTAAGTGTTTCACATAGAAAAGACAGAATGGACATAAAAACAGTTGAAAATTGAAAGTAAAATAAGATGGAGAATAAAACCCACGTGATAATGTTAACAAGGATGAAAATAAAAATGAAGACAATGCATAAAACCACACAATAAAATAATAAAATGTAGGTAAAAATAGATTACATAGCATGCATAAAATCAAGCAAAAGACAACATTTTAAAAGAACTACTACAATCAACAAAATTACAGTCAGGTACAATTATGATAAGCAAAGTTCATTCTTCTAAATTACAACTAATTGAAAACATGCCTGTATCCCCCACAGTTTAAAAGCATCATCAAAAAAGTTCAAGTCATTATCTCATACATTCAGACATAAATGTACATATAAGTTAAAGCAACACTAATTACCACACAATCCCCAGACATCTGTCAATCACAGTGTAGGCGGCACTCTGATCCTTTTTTTTTTTTTTTCAGTCACTCCTCTCTGGGCAACACAAGAATTTCATCAACAACAGCAGCCATCACAATTTTTATAAATGTGTAAGAGGTTGAATCAACTTTCTGTCATCAAGCATAGATTCAAAGTAGCAAAGCAACTCATTTTTCTATTCAATTACATGACTGCTTGAACAGAATTTTAAATAAAACCATTAAGTTGGTATTCCTAAACAAGCATTTTGTTGAGGTGATTGTCTCTATCAATGTCTCTCTTATTCTTAATTATATAAAAGCAAAAACCCTCTCAGGCCACCACTCGACGCTCTGTTTAGCATTCTGCCCAACAGGCAACAAGAGGTCACAGCCTCCAGCTAACATCCCACATGCACTGGGCTGTGTGTGAGAGGTCGGAGGTCAGAGGGGCGGTGTCAATATGCAACATTAGACCGTGTGGGCTGCGGTGAAAGAGACAGACGGTGGCTGAGGAGAGCATGACAGATGCCCTTTTCACCACCAAACACAGGCCATCCACCAGAAGTCAAAGCATCAATCAGAGGTGAAAGGTCATCCCGCCTGCTGTATGCATGGCAAGGCAAGTGACTGGACAGATATGATGATCAGTTCTGGGCATGATATGATGATCAGGGTGCACAAGATTCAGCTTGTGGATGTTGAAAGTATTAGTGAGGAAGCATTAGCATGATGCGCCCCAGCACACTAAATACACACTCTAACATGTAGCTGTATACATGGCCATGCACACACACACACACACGCGCACACACACACACACACACACACACACACACACACACACACACACACACTCTCATCCAGACACAAATGTACAGATAGGTAAAAGCAACACTAACGCCATCTCTAATGCCTCCGCATGAAAAATTAAAGATTTATTCATAAAGAGAGCAAAACTCAACCCCGAGGCCTCTTCTCACAGGAAATGGATCCTCTCTTCATCTCTGTATGTGGCTGTGTGTATGTGTGTGTGTGTGTGTGTGTGTGTGTGTGTGTGTGGGTGTGCATACGTGTTGTTATTATGTGCATGAATGACTTGTTGTGAGATGCTGGCAGAGCATGCCTGTGCACACATACACAAAGACCTGGATTTGGGAGGGGTAAATAATACGTCCTATTTTTAGAGGTCTGCTCCAATTTGTGCTCCACTCCTCTGAACCCAAACAGAGTCAGAGCTAATCAGCGCTGCCTCCCCACCGCTACAGAGAGAGCAACAAGCCACAGCCTGGTTGTTCCTGTGTGGAGAAAATACCTCCATCTCTTCACAGCTTAGCAGAGTGGCTGATTAGAGCTGTCTCTTTCTTCTTTCTTTAAAATGTGTGCTATTTCACATGTTGTCCATTTTTCAACTCAAGTGTCTTTTTACACCTCCAGAGCTGTTTTCCTCTGACATCAACATGTAACTATAGTGAATATTGAGCTGTTAGCATAGTAAAAACTGAACCCACAGCCGTGCTGTGGTTGAGCACATCCTGTGCAGACACTAACTGTTAGGGTCTTCCCTCATCCCGAGTGTTTCTGCTGTCTTCCCCTCCCCAGTGTGTCCTGTTTGTTTCTCACTGTTTGCACATATGGGTGTGTCTGTTTCAGTCAGAGCATGGCGACCTAGTTTCCTCCTACCACCTACTCACCTGGTGCCAATCCACTCATCAACTACACCTGTAGTCCGTGGTACATAGACCCTGGTCCTTCACTCTGTTCCTCGCCAGATCATTCCGTATGTCATGGTGGTGCTTCCTTCAGCAGACTCTCCCAGGTCTCTACAACTTCCTCTTGCCTTGTCTTTAAACCTGGCTGATCCTATTTTACCTGTGCTTCAGGTCCAATGTCTGCTGACTTACCTGCCACACCCTGATCCTCGTCCGTCTCCAGTGTTCTTCCTGAAGATTCCAGCCACTGCCTGACCTAATCCACAGTATGCCTCTGATTCACAACACACAATCCAGCAAGCCCTGCTCCGTCGCTCCTTATTTTCCACTACTAACTAATCTTACAGTAAACTGTTTTTGGTTGAACTTTCACATCATCTCCATATATGAGTTCTACTTTTGTCTTCAGTGTAATTACCTAAAACTTTCACGACATGGTCAGTCGAGACAGGTGTAAGGATGCTTTCGTTCCTAACTTCCTTTGGTTCAAACTACCTTTAATGCATTTGCCGGTTTGGTTTGGCTGGCTGGTGTTAAAGTTATCAGGCAAGCCCTGGTGCAGACCAAACAACTGTACAAGCCGAAAAAGCTGGATCCCGGTCTGCTTCCAAGCAGTGCGCTGAAAGCAAAGCAGACCAACCACTGGGCTTCTAGCATAAATTTTAAAACCAAAATCTGCTGAACTAGAACCCTCAAGACAGTAATCTTAAGCAATCTGTATAAATGATGTACTGTATATATATAATTACAAAACCCTGTTATTGTGAATGTGCATCAGCATGAATTCAGGAACTTGTGCACTAACATTCCATCCTGAAACATCTCACAGTAACTATTCAGCACTCAACATTACAGTGCAAAACATCTCTTTTTCATAACATGTAATTGTTGATGCTATAAAACTGCTCATCGTCATGTGGGAGCTCAATATGACACCTAAAAAGATAAATAAGCAATAGGTGCAGTAAAGTGCAGCATTTGATTTTCCACTAGTCTGCCTGGAATACACTTTTTACCCCCTACGGGTCCATGTAAGTCTGATCATGCAGAATGACCAGCGAATGTTTCTAAGTCTTTTTGCTATGAACCTATAATTCAAATTGTGTGCACACAACTTATTTGTTTCCTTGAACCCTCTTCGTAAACTTTTTTTTTTTTTTTTTTTTAATTTGCTCTCTAGCTGCTCAGTGCAAATGTACAGCTGTGTGACACAGTGTGCACTGTACAGCAAAAGCTGTTCATGTAGAATGCTAATGGGCCAATGAGACAATGCTGTTTTATTTTTTATTGTGGCCTTAAATAACAAGGTATCCTTCATGTTTAACATCATTTGTAAAGAGATACAATGAGCTCATTCTAACGTAATGAAAAAGCAATGACTCTTACTTTTAGGTGATTATGCATGAATGAAAGCACAGCTATGAATAATATATTTGATTTCTACCAATAGATCCTCCTAGATCCTACACATTGGACCTTTAAAAGTGGCATTTTTGTACAGGTTTTATCGAAAATGTAACCTGCTGACTGTAAGTTACAGGCCAATAACAGCTCAGTGTAATGTGTAAGTAAGCCTCTGGGTTTTCCCCCTGCTGGTGCTTAGGCTCCTTTCAGGCTGCTCACAGTGTTCCCTGCAGGCCCTCCTGCTGCTGAACTGACCCTGACCTCCTCCACATGCTTCCATCCCAGCTCACATGCTCCGTCTGTGTGTTTGTGTGTGTGTGTGTGTGTGTGTGTGTGTGTGTGTGTGTGTGTGTGGAGGATGGCCATCTGAACTCGTGTTTAGTCTGAGGATTTTAGAAGATGCAGACATCTTGACCTCCGACTGAAAAATCACACATATGCATGCAGCGTCGATGTACGCTGTCCTGCTCACATACCTCACATTTTTTCCTGTTTTCATAGCTTCAAAAGTTCTTCTTTTTGGGCCAAGTGTCGAGTGTTGACCTCTGTTTGAATGGAGGAACAAGGAAGTGGAAAAACTGAGGAGAGAGAAAAGAGAGAACAAATATTGGAACGTTCCGTTCAATAAAGTCCAGAAAAAAATATTATTAACATCCTGTTTTTATTTTCATTTTTATTTTATTTATTGTTTTGACCATGATTTGACTCAGCTACAGACTCTATTACTACTTTTATGTCATTATGTGCCAGTGAAGGATTTCAAATTTTCTAATCTAAATATCTTACAATCTTATGGCCATAAATATACTTATGTATACTTAAATAAAAGTACTTCAATACATAACATACGTCAATGAAATGAAAACCACTAGTTTTCCATAACAAAACAACAAAACTTTCAACAACAAGATCCTAGTGTTCATCAGTGGATAAAGGTGAAGGAACGTCCAGCCTCCATGAGAACTGAGCAAACTCCATCTGAAGACGAAGATGATGAAAACTGTAAAATATAATAAAATAACACTTTTATTATTCTCACAGCAGAGACATTTGGAGTGCTACTGCTGCAAAAAGGGGATAGTAGTAAGGCGTATCAGTAAAAAGTAATATATGATACATAAGCCAACAGTATAGGAGAAGTCTGGAGTGGAGAGGGTGAAGACAGAGAGATCCAGGACCCTTCCCTGTGGGGCCCCTGTGCTGCAGACAACCATGTTGGACACACAGTCCTGTGTCCTCACATGCTGTGCACACTTGTCCCTCACAAGCATGTGCATCACAGTGCTTTTTCCAGGTGAGACAGGCATGTCTGTAGAAGGCAGTGATATTGTTATTAATGTGTTATTTCATGAATGTAGCTTGACCCATTTCATTAAGTGCAATTAATAATATTGTGAGTATTGCATTCTATGTGTTGGAGAGAGGCCAGTTTCTTGGGTGGCCAAGCATTATGTTTGGCTTCGCTCAGACAATCTCAGGCTCCACACTGCGCAATCACACAGCAAATCCTTCAGGCAAACAGACAAGGGTAGCCCTGTATGTAAGGGTGTGTGCATGTGTGTCTGTGTGTGGAGTTGGAGGAAAGAGGTTTTACATGTACAGGAATTCTAAAATGTGTTATTACACTGTCTCAACCTGCTGTCTTTCTGTACATCATGAGTGCAGTTTGAGTTCTTCTGAAAAAAGGAACTGATCTGTAAGAAGCTGTTTCTCTCTGATATGATGGATATGTCTGTGAAAGATTACATATGAGCTGAGGAAGTGACTCAAAACAACACTATCCAGTGAAAGTTAGCAGAAAAATAGAAAGTCCTGTACACTGCAACACCATTCAACTTGGCAACCCTGGAATGAATCCTTGTGCTTCTTGGAATATTCTTAGAATTTGTTCTTAGAGTCTCAGTGACTGTTGAATCAACTCTGTCATTTTTGAGGTTTAGTCATTTCACATTCTATTATCGTACAAGGTGTTTGTAATACTTTGTTCCTATATATAGAGACAAGTGACAAATTAAAGAAAAAAGAAGAACCTGAATAAATCAGTGCAGAAACACACTGAATGCAGATGCTTCCATACAGAACACCAGAGCTCACTGGCTGTACCGAAAGTACATCAACTCAAGTACTGTGCCCTTGAGACAGTACCTTGACCCATGAAAAAAAACAAAAACAAAAACAAAAACAAACAAAACAATAAATAACTCGTTCTCTATCACTTATCTAAATGTAGCACTTGAGGCAGTTCAGCTTAATGGATCAAGATTCTTGCCTGATTCTTGGATCCATATAGTTGAATGCTCTCATTGTAAGTTGCTATGCTGAAATCGTCATCCAAATATAATGTAATCTAAAATGTAATGAATATGCAAATGATGATCTCTCTCGTGGTGGAGGTTGGTCTGGTACATGTGTGGCTAGTGAGTGTGACTCTAATGCAACCTGGTAAACACCTACAGTTAACTTTTTTTTTTCTTTTTCCTTTTTCTTTACTGTCTCCACAATCTTACCAAAAGCTAAACATCCAAAGTAGTTGCCAGTTGTCCAATATCCACATTCTTGTCTGGCAGCAGGATTGAGTTAACAACATTAATTATGCAGTTTCATATGAATATGGGAAATGTTTGACAGGGAGATGAAAAGAAAAAAAACAGTTCACAGTCATCAATCACAAACATTTCTTACAACTAAAAGCTAGAAATTAGGACAAAGCCTGCATGAGCATGAACCACTGATTTGAGTGAACACTGATGTTTTCAGTTTTGCCCTGTTATACAGCAGCATGTGCAGTTAATCAGAAAGCCATTCAGTTGCAAATACTGGAGTAGCCAAAGCCAGAACCAGCATCTTTGCAGACCGAATACAAACTGAGCATTGTTTAAAGGCTACAGAGGACCGATGCATCCTTTTACCTCCACAGTGCTTTTCAAATGGATACCTCCTCGATCCTCAATACAGAGCACTCATCATCTCAACATGGTTCTAGGAACATAATCGGAACTATAACCAAAAAACTGCACAGGCATTTTAGTCTAATCCCAGCTTCCTCTCTGGAATCACAGATTTCGATGCACATGCCTGACTGCTCTGTGACAGTTTAGCTGTGTCCAACTGTAAAACTGCAGAATACATGGGGGCTCTCTCACAGCCTTTTTGTGCCCTTTATGAACACTTTCCCTAAGTCTGCACTCCTCCACACTTTGCTTCAGGGAATAACCCACAATTCATAGTGTTGCAATGTTAAAAATAGGTATGACAAAGGAAAAGAGCCAGCAAGAACATGTACAGTCTCAAGTTTACATGTACAGTAAAGCTCATCAGTAAGAACTGAGTGTGGTTTTCTGACTTATGGTGACACGGTCATTTCCAGATGTTTTCTTTTGATTTGATCCAACAAATTATTCTATTTTGTTTGTAAACTGAGAGATAAAAGCTCTCCAATTAAACAACAAATAAAACACATGTTCATTCTACATACTGCAGAAATGCCTCTGCTTCAGGTGTCACACATGCCGTCTCAGTCATCCCGGAGCATTCTGAAACCTTTGCATTCTGTTGTCCTATACTGTGCATGCAGACAACATCACCTGAATTCTGACAGTTGTGCTGCTGCTTCTGGCTCACCATAGAACAAGTGGGGTCTTGTTTTTGTAGTTTTGACCAACTTTTCTATCAATAATATTGCCGTTGTATTCACCAAGCTAAATAAAAACTGCAGTTTATTATATTTTATTTGTCATCGGTTCTTTCAGTTATAATAACATTGTTATCACAAAGTTAATGGCTGAGATCTGGAAAAAATAGAAACATCACAGTCAGCTGATCAGATGAGTTGTAAACAAACCATCTAGTTAGCTGAACGTATTTGACAGAGAAGACATAGAACATCACGTTATGATCCAAACTGCGTCCTGTAAACATCCACCACAGTTTCTAGACCAAACTCCTGCGTCATCTTCAACCACACGTTCTTCCTCTAGCTGTGCGGCAGAGTTTTCCTGTGTGGGCTAATTAACAACATCTTAGAATCTCTCACTTTCAGTTTGACCTCCACTTGAAGTGGTTTAGAAAATCTGCATAAACTGTCAGATTGTCTGAATGCTAATGTGTCTTGCCTCAACATTCTTCATCGCAGTGAAGTTGCTCGAGTGGCCACTGGCCTTATGGAAAAATAAGGGTCTTCTGTTTACATCCTCTCGGTAACCAGTGGGTGGCGTTGAGTGACAGATAGCCTTCCTGTCTTTCTAGGTGTCACTCTATTATATGTACATGAAAATATTTTGGTTTTATTATTATTTATGCCCTTCAAAGCCAATGAAACTGCAATGTATGCTCAGAGTAGGGTGTGCATGAAAATTTGGGCCAATTTGCACCCCATATTGACTACGGACAATTCATTTTTAGCTTTCAATACAGGATAAACCTGTATTATACAGGATAGTTGCAATTTTAGAAGGTGCTGTGTTTCCATGCACTGGGTCAGATGGACAGTCATGAGCTGTGTTTACACATTCCGAGTAAAAAGTTTCAACCCTATAAGGAATATTTAGAGCACTCAAACTAGCTGCTAAGAGGGCGAGTTGCTCCTCAGTACAAACCCAAATTAACATCACTGCAATCAGTTAAACCATTGCTGGTATGCATCTAATTGTATTTAAAAGTTTTGATGGGAATCTTTTTTGCTCTGTCCGCCTTCACAAACCTGCATTATTCTAACCTGGCTTGCACTCCTCAACTGCAGCTGCTTACATTAGTATCACTTTAGCATCAATGATTTATCTTTCCTGACATATGTGCTCATGTCTTTACAACATGGATTTATTCCCCTGTGTACTCCCATGCACCTGTGGAGCAGATTTATGATATAAAGATTTATGTAGCAAACTCCCACATATCACCACATGTCCTGCACATTAACAGGAAGAGGAATAGTCTGTCTCTTGAACAATGGTTAATTTAAATACAAGAAGTTTAGTCCTGTCTAAATTTGAAGCAGAGAGAGAAAAAAAGTCTCTCTTTTTTTCCCCGTCATTGTTTATGCAAAGTCAGCTGCTGTACAATCCTTTTACACCGATAACAGAGATGAGATTGCCGCTGCGGATCTGCAGTTTTCTGCCGACATCTGCACAATCTGAGGCTGGTGCACACACATTCGCTCACAGGCACACGCAAGGATGCACACACACACATACATATACACGCAAACGCACACGCATACACATTCTCTCTAATCTGATTGTTCCGGAAAACTGAATGTAAAATTGCAATCAGTGTAGTGCAATTATTAGCCATCCTGCAATTCAGCCTGTACTCTTCTCGTCTCTACTGCTGGAAATCAGCACATACACCACAGGCAAAAAGAGGGACAAGTGGGTGGAAGGAAAGACAAAGACAGGAGTAAAGACACGCAGAGAGAAATAGCTGAAAGGACAGTAAAATCAACTGCTGTCACACACATCACAAAAAATACAGTGGCAGAAAGTCATAGAAAGAAAGAAATGAGTTTGAAATTGTGACAGAGTTGGAGAAATGGCTAAAACAGAAGCAAAATAGGATGAGGAAGAAGAAATAGTTGAAAGAACAAAAGCAAAATAAAGAAATCAATTAGTGCAGCAGAACTAGATCAGGGGAAAGAAAAGAAAATGAGAAAGGTTGAGGAGGGGAATCACATCTGAAAACCTGCATCTAAAATTCAGAAAGCTTCTTTCATGAACCTACTGAAATATTCAAATGGCAGTAGCCCAGGGACGGCACATCCATCGGCCTAATATGTTTGATATTTCCATGTAGAAATAAAAGCCAGGGAGTAAAATATTAATATCTTCTTCCTAATGACTTTTGGAGGATGTGAAGGGAAATTATGATGTATAGAGGAGGAGAAAGAAGGGGAAAATGGAATAAAGGACACACAGTAAGAGACCTATTTCACCCAGGAGAGGTGAGGAGGACTCAGGAATACCCTCCAGAGAACATATACCACAGATACTGTAGCTATTTTTCCTACTTTGAATTAATAATGTGGCCATATCTCACATGGTTGGGTGTTTATTGTGGTAGATATGAACTCTCAATGGAGTAAAAGGAGAATCCATTGTGCCCAGAGGACGTCTCTATGTCCACCAACAGATCAAACTTTCTATTTGACTGACACTTTGGTCCTTAAAAATTAGTGGTCTGATATCAATTTGTTGTAGATATTCATGGTCTCAACAGCATGAACCCTAGTACTTTGGTTATCCCTTGATCATTGCTCCAGCACAATCTATCCAGTTCTTTTCAAATTCCTATTAAATTTACTGAGCCTGCTCATGCCACCATCCATCCATCCATCCATCCATCCATCCATCCATCCATCCATCTATCCACTTAACTGGGTACTGCTGACATTTAATTGCTCATACCTTATTTCCTTTCCAGTCATTTTTCTTTGATTATGTTCTACTGCTGTCATGAGTGCAATGACCCAATTTAGCAAAAGGGATCGTTAAAGTTTGATCTCTTTTTTTTTTTTTTTTTTTTTTTTTTTTTTACTATTTTATCTCTAAGTTCTCTGCATGCTGTCCGAAATAATATGACATGGATGCTGTTGGGATCGGGTGGGAGCAGGTTTGGTTATTAACAAATATTAAAGATAGCTATTGATGCCAATAATGGAATCTAACTGCAATATATGAACAACATTATTAATATGAATTAATAACAGTGGGGCAGCACCCTAAGATCAGGAACCAATAAGCAACCATGGACACAGTTTCACACTTAAATACCAGTGTTTAAAATACCATTATGTATTTGTCAGGTAAACAGAGAAGGTTTGAATCCAAGCAGAGAGAGAAGGTAAGATGGCGGATGTCATTGCACAACGTGTAAGACCACAAAGCTTGACAAAGTATGGTACAAATTATTAGAGGCACAATGGAAGACCTGTTTACTCTCAGATCAAGTTACAATGTTTGTTATTATCCTGCTATGTGCATCTTTAAGGCATTTGTGTGAGTGGCTATAAGAGTGCATGGATGTGTGTATGTGTGGGTTAGTAAAAGAGAAAGAGAGAGAGGCACTCAAAGCAAGGTGGAGGGGATCCTAAATGCAGAAAGACACACTAACTGTCTCTTCATTACACAGAAACCTGATGTGCAACCTCAGGTTCATCAGCTGGAGCAATGGTTAACTTAACTGATAAAGTGCAGCTTGTCGGCTTTACCACAGGAGCAGAAACACACAAAACACAAAACAAAGCAAAGCCTGTCAGAGCGAGGCCTTACGTAACTAATGCACTTATTTCAATCCAAACCATGATCTGAAGTTTGCAGCCTGAACCAAACCCAACTGCAACCATTTCACAATGCTAACCAGTTGTTCATTATTGTTACCATGACACAACCAAATTTGAAAAGTAGTTTGGTTTCACATCATTCACATTTATTGTTTTCATAATATAACAAAACTGCGAGCATGTTATAATGTTAAGGACGTGTTTGTCCAGTGCACCTATCGCTGCTACTCTCCAATGGACCCAAATGCTGAACTCAGACAAGAGAGGCAGGAGGAGTAGAAATAGTCAATGGTTTAATAAGTACTTCAAAAAATGTGCAACAGAATGAATTTTTTTTAAAAAAGCAAAAATTGCAAAAAGTGAACAGGCTGGGAGAGTGTCCAAATCCAGTGGTGAGCCTACAAAGCCCTAAATGGTGAGGCACCATCATATCCTGAAAAGCTCATAGTACCCTATTACCCCACTGCACTCCAGAACACTGCACTCCCAGAACGCAGGCTTATTTGAGTTTCAAATAGTAGAACTGAAGCCAGAGATTTCAGCTATCAAGCTCCTCTCCTGTGGAACAGTCTTCCAGTCTCACTTGGGGTTGTCAGAAGCCCTCTGTACATTTTGGGGTTGGCTTAAAACTTCCCTTTTTTGATGAATCTTACAGTTAAGGCTGTCTCAGACTTGCCTTATATTGTTATAGACTGCCAGGGAATTTTCCAGTGTTAGACACACTAGGTTCCTCTCTCTTCCTCTTCCTCTCCATTTGTACGCATTCCTGTGCCATTAACACATGTTGCGCCAGGATCATGGCTGCACCTCCTGCCTGGTCCTGCTTGACAATCACACAGTATATTTATTATTATCATCAATCATATTTCTATTATTATTATATACACATTACTGTTATTACATGCATATACTATCATACACATACCACATACATATCCTATCTTTTACTATTTTACTATTAGTCTTATTTATGTTATAGCTACTGTACTCAGGGGAGAATTGTTGGATCCCTATACATTAGAGTTTATGGTCTACACCTGCTTTATATGAAGAGTGTCATGAGACAACTAATGTCGTGATTTGTGGCTACATAAAATAACCCAATTGAATAGTAATAAACCAGTCTTCCTTAGTGATATGAGCAACTTTTATCCTGTGATCTCTTGTCATGGTTATGGTTATCATCACTATTGGCCTTTCATATCTCAGCAGATTAGATAGCATGGACTTATAAATGATTATACAGATATGCCGATGCCTTCCAGATGCTAGTGAGCATCATCAACCTTTTCATATCACAAGTGGTAAGTGTAACAGCTATGTTGTCAAATGAATTGAGTGGCACAGTAATACAAATTTTTAGAACAGTTTAGAACAAGCTTTAAATTATAACAAAAAAATGATGATATACTGGTTTAATCCCTCAAAATCAAAAGTCAAAGCTTGGTATGGTTACATACTCGATATCTACTTTGCATTTTAACAGCATATTACTGTTCCATTAGTGTGAGAGACTGCTTGACCAGCCAAGTCTAATGGAAAGACACAGAGCAGTGACCATAGCCAGCACTGGGCGCCTCACAGCACCACCAATATTTTGGTCAAATGATTCAATTACTCCTTCAACAGAGCGGTGAGCCAAAGAAAGCAGGCCGCTCCAGTCTTTTTTAGTGTGTGTATATGCGCACTTGCACATTGGGACCTAAAAGGGGACCTAATTGAAACCAGCTGTTCCTCTGAGACAGTGCTGGAATGAGGCCAGAGCGCCACATTAGTCTGACATGGATAGAGCGAGAGACATGTACAGAGACAGGGAGAGAGGGAAGGCAGAGATAAAAGAATGCGAGACTCATGCAGAGATCCATGTAGAGAGGAGGGGTAGTTAGGGGTTCTGGCTGTTTCTCTCCAGACTTTAGTGACAATTTGATGTTCTTTGTACTTTGCACAAGCGTCAGACTTGAAGTGACACACAGGCAGACAGCTCAGTGACAGGAGGAGCTCATGTAAAATAAAGCCAGC
The DNA here is from genome assembly GCF_051107435.1 of Chaetodon auriga. NCBI lineage: Eukaryota > Metazoa > Chordata > Actinopteri > Chaetodontiformes > Chaetodontidae > Chaetodon > Chaetodon auriga. The sequence goes on from NC_135082.1 coordinate 3,021,193, forward strand.
AGCAGCAGTAGTACTGCAGAAGAACTTCATTGTCAAAAGGAGCTATGTAGCCATGTACTGTACATAATCATGGGTGCTTCCACGGGCGAAGTTATATCTTTATTCTGTTTTCATTAGTTTTACCCAGATATCAGAGGCCTGGTACAGAAAATGGCTGTGATGTACTGGGTCATCTGTTTGCCAATATGACTGCTAAAGCCCCCCAGACAAAGTGTACTGCTTCACAGGAGTATGAAATATAAGCCATTTTAGCATAACATGCAAGTGTCATCGTGTGTAAATTAAATCGAACTGAATTTTGTTATTTCAATCAGGGTTTCAGTCTGTTCCAAATATCAACACTGCTTTATTAGTCTGTATCTTATTACTATAGTGATTTAAGAAACACCAGGCAAACTTCCCAACATCCATTGTGTATTGATATTAATTGTCAGATGTAAATAGACAGTACAGTGCATGTCAGTAGAGAAAAGGAAGCCCTGAACCTGCCAGTATTTCACATGCTGTTGCTTTGACTCCGTTTTGCATTGAAGGTGTAGATAATTAATATAGCACATCTTTAGATTTAATTTCATCAAGGCAAACGATGGGAATTCTCTGATGGGTTGAAGACAACCCCATCTGGAAATGATCCAAGCCATGAAAGATCAGGGTGGTTTCCAACCCTGCAAGGAAAGTAGTTGGCCCTCTTGATCTTACACTCCTCAATGGCATCTGCTTCCATTTCAAGGCCCCATTTCATTGCTGCTGTCTAGGTCTACGTAAGTCTAGGTCTCCCTTATAGATGCTAATCTGCACAAATACTTTTTCCCTTAGTTGTACCCTCTATTTTGGAAGCCATATCCCAGGTGACTTCAAGAGACTTTAAGTGCGGGTAGGTGAAAGGACTCAATAAGGACTCAATAAGGACCATTAAAAAGGTCAAGCAAGGTTCTGAAATCTGGAAACATTGCTACAATGACATCCAGCGGAGCAAGAAACATGAGCAGTCATATGATCAGTCAGTCTTTGTCATTAGTTCACTTTTGGTTTGAAATTTGAATTGCATCTCATGTCCTCGAAAGGGATAGGCGGTGCAGGAGATGAATGAATGAATGAATGTCCTTCATGATCAGATGAAGTATTCTAAGTTGTCTTCATGTGACACAGTAACATATGTTTCTGGCCATTTGGGGGCCGAGGAAACAGGTTGTGAACACAACACTGGCATCATCATATATCATCAGCTTTTTAAGACACTGGGGTGTGAGTATTTACTCATCCAGCAGTTATAAAGCAGCATCATTATTCACTGGGAGTCATGTTTGTATTCACTTGATGAATGTTAAGTTCAATATTCACTCTCTTTCAGCTGTTTGGTTTCTAACAACTCCTGAGGGAAATATCTGGCTCTTTAGCTGCTAAATGCTCCATTATGCTCACCAGCTAGTCTCTAACTGTGTCTGCCTGCTGTTTTGTGCTAAGCAGGTAGTGGCCAGTGGGTTTTTAAAGCTTCTTTGTTGAAAACATCAGCCTGCTGTGGACAAAAACAATGCTATGAGAGCAGTGAGAGTGAACCAACACAGTAAACCTGGACAGCTCGGTAATGATGAGCTGAAACTCACTAAACAGCTTCATAAATATCAGGGTAGCTGCATATTGAGGTGATAATACTCACTAAGACTGACCCCTTTCACAGTGTCACATTGTCATTTGATGCATTATTATTGGAAAAATATATTTTCTTTAATCCATGATGACGAAGGTTCCCTAACCTTCATAAAATAGTTGCTTTTAAAACAAACTCTGATCTTTGACTCACCACAATCCTAAACCTGACCAAAACCTGAACCATAGCAGGTACAGAATTGTTTGTGTAAATCATTTTCATAGAGGTGATTTGGTTTTGGAGATCTCTGTTCCTGCTAATAGGGTGTCAGATCTGAAAATACTGATATGGGTTGCTTTAAAAGACATTTCCTTTTTTCTTTCTTTCTTTCTTTCTTTCTTTCTTTTTTTTTTTTTTAAATTTAGTTTGGATAGCTTTTTTGGATACAGACCCACATTTTAGCACACCCGAAATGTCAGTAGACCTTTTGGTTGTTTGTTGGACAAAATACATGATAAAGAATAGCTGCTTTTTTTTGTTTTGTTTGTATTTGCCAACTTCTTTCAAGAAACATGAACGACTAATTCCAGCTGAGGCAATGTCTTTTTAGTGTCAGTACACTGATCAGGACAAAGCATTAACAATGTGGGAGAAATCACCCTTATACCCACTTCTTACAGTGTAAATACTGGGTATGTGGGCTGTAGTATGTGGCATTACTTAATTGTGCAATAGATTCTCTGGCAACAATAAATACTATTAAACAGAAAATAAAATATACCCATCTCCATGCTAAGTCAGATGTCAAAGAGTAAGCAGTAAGAAGAAAGCACAGCATTTGTTTGTTCGATTGAGGGTGTGTGGCTCTGTATTCATTGCCGGTCTTTGTGTCCTTTCCAGAGGCTCTCCAGGTAAAGGGGGACATTTGCCTGCCAGTTAAATGTCACAGATGCTACTGCAGTAGTCAAATCTAAAAACTGGAGGTGGAGTATTCACTACACACCCATATTGGGATTGCCACACCCAATGTGTCAGTGTGTGCCTGCTGCGGGCTGCGTTATCAGCCATTACCACCAGTTTACCTCTGTCTGAATAGGGCTTTTGAGTGTAAAGCAAGGTGGGCCTGCTGAGTATCAGCTCAACTGCCTCCAGAGAATCAGCAGAAACCAAAGTGTTTTGAAAATCCATCTCAACTGAGCAGCAGTTGAAGTACTATTGTGTTACATTGATGCAAGTTGGACAGAAAGTAGAAAAAAAGACCTGTGCATGTAAAAATGTCATGAATACACACGACAGTTCTGACATGCATTTACATAAAAAAAGGAAAACGAGGGAACAGTAATAACCCCCGCCACACACACACACACACACACACACACGCACACGTTGTGTTTTTATCACTTGTGGGGACATTACATAGACTTACATTCATTTCCTGGAGCCTTACCCTAACCTAACCACTATTTGCCTATTCCTAACCCTATACCTAACTTAATCTTACCTAACCTGTAACCCTGTCTTCAGTCCTCACCCTAAAATGTAATGATTTACATTAAGGGGACCTGCATTTTGTCCCCATAAGGCAGGTGAGTCCCCGAAATGTGACTGTGTAAACAGATTTTTGTCCCCACAACATGATAAATACCTGGTCACACACACACACACACACACACACACACACACACACACACACACACACACACACACACACACACTAGTCTCCTCATTTCTCTCCTTTCATTTCTTTCTTTTCTCCTCTTTCTTCTCTCCTCACCTTCTCGACTTGTCTCCTCCCTCCTCTCCTATCCTTTCCTTATTCTTCTGATTCTGCATTTTGATCTGCTTTGTCATCTGGGTCGTCTTTATATTTCTTCTCCTCTTGTTTTCCATTCCGTCTTCCTTTGTACATCTCTTTCTCCTCTTCCTTTCTCTTGTGACAATCGACAGGCCTTTTTTGTGTCATTTTTCAGGCAGACAGCCTCTGATTCATGTGCCCATCATCCCGTCTGCCCGAGGGCCATCGGGGCCAGGCACAAAAGACGCAAGCAGTCAAGCATCTCTTTCTCCTCTCTCTGTAGTGGTTTTCATTGCTCTCTTCCTTGACTTGTGTCTCTTTCTTCTCCTTGCATTCAGCTGGCATTCTGTCGTGCCTCTACTGTAGGTCTTGCTGAGACCCATTCTGTCTACTGTACAGTAATCATTCATCAGTCACTCGCTCATTTCTTCTCTTTATTTGCTTGCTTCACTTTTCTTCTCAATACCTTCATCTCTCATCTGGTTTCAGTTCTTTCTCCAAACTCTTCTCTTCTGCTGTATTCTGCTTTCTTCATCAATCACTCATCACATTCATTTATTGGAGCAGAGAATAATGTGGGGCACTTTGAGAGGTTATTTACAGAACTGAATTTATTTGGATTTCAATGTCTCCCTGAAGAGAATGATTGAACCCAAATGAGTTTCATTCCATTGTTTAGAGTGAGATTCTGGCTCTGTATCAGGCATTGGCCTTGTTATGGTTTTGGGGTTTCTCAGTCTGTTTCCTGTTTTATTTTGAAGGTTACTCTCCTCATGTGTTATATTTTGTTTTACATCCTGTCTTCCTGTCAATATTTTACCTCACTCCTTGCTTCTTCATCTATGTACCCTGTGTCAAGCATTCCAGCCTTCTCCTTGTGTTTAGTTCTCCTGGGGCCAAATTAAAAAGCCATGCATACAAACAAAGTGTACTTACACCACTTTCCACACAGGTGACAGTGACAATGTGTATATCGGTGCACATATTTCACACCAAGAGTACCATATCTCTTATGAGCCCAATTAATATGGTGTTGTGAGTTAGCAAAAAAGGATAATACAAGTGTGAATTTTTGGTGACATTTTATTCAGAGCTTTTTTTTCTTCACTGTGCCGTCTTAGGATGTAATCTAATTTAAAAAACCTTCACTATGATTCCATAGATGTGTGAGTGGTTAACAATCACAACAAGCCTTTGCAAGAATTTCATTCTGTCCAAAGTAAAGATGTTTGTGACTATGCATTTGCCTGTCAAAATATAGAATGATAATAATCATTGTATTAAGGAACAAACAAATGCATGATATTTATATAATATATTGTCAGGTTGGGGAGTAACAATAACATACACCTTCAGGCATGACCAGTTAACAGGTCATTCAAACAATGCTGTGCCTAATGGCTAGGCCAAAGGATACAATGGCTACTTTGGCATTGCTGCAAAACATTGCTAATGCACAATTTACCAAGAAAATGTAGTAAGAGACCATACTGATCTTTCACACACCCTTGGAGAAACCATGCCCCCCCCATCTACGGGTATTACCAACAATAGGATTTTTGGTGATGAGGAGTCTGCTTCAAGAACAGTGATATCCCAGTCTGCCTTTAGCCAGGTGATACCCATGGTGTGGGACTGCATATTTACTTTGAGTAATAGATACGTCAGGTTTCCTTACACAGCAGCAGAACAGGCCAACATCAAAATGTATGTCCGCTTTCCCCACTATAATCGATAACGTAACATCTGCACACACTTTGCAATAAGGTTACTTTTGGAGGATGAATTTAGTTTACAAATATTTTCTCTCCATCAATATCCACATCATCTGCATTCCCTGACTCCACCAGCACCCGTGACAGTCTCCTTTGTTGCCTTGCTGTCCTGTCACCGGCCTCCAGGCCTCCTGCCCTTTCATCAGACTCCAGTCCTGCTGCCCTCTTGCCAGCATCCAGCTCAGATGTCCTGCTGCTGGTCTCTGGTCCTCATCTCCAGCCATGCCACAGGCTTCCAGGGGGGTCCCGCTTATGCTGCCAATCAATGGCCCAATCTCTAGAAGGGTTCCACCTTCTTAACTGGTATGGTTTTGGGTTTAAGTTTAGGTATTTCTTATGTTGAACAAGTATCTCTCATTAGTCTTGCCTGTCGTGTATGTAGTCAGTGTTTCCCCTGTCATCTGTGTTTGACTTCCTTGTCCTGCATGTGCTTCCTGCCTGTGCATTACTGGTTTATTATTAGTTTGGTAATTTGTATTTCTTCTTTTTTTTTTTTTTTCCTGACCAGTGGTTCCAGTGGTGTGTTGCAGAGTATATTTACTCAGTTCTAACGGGCAAGCTGGTGGAAACAATTACACTGATAGATGTGTGAAACAATTATTTTTAAGAATTTGTATGTAGATGTTTACTATTTGTCTTTTATCTAAGCTTCGTCTTATTTGTGTAAAAATTATTATTAATACAAATGATGATGGCATCATTCCCATTGGTATCCTCCAACTAACTACCTGCAGTAGTTAAAGTATAAAAGGCAGCAAGGTTGTTTTCAGAAGTTTTTGGTGTCTATCTTTCTTTATCTTTCTTGGTGTCGTGTGTGCAAGGTAGTGAATGTCACAAACAAAACTGAAATTTTGAACCGATTATGTTGCTGGACAAAAAGCCAGGAGATCATAAAAAGTAAGTGCACTTCATCCAAAGGGGAATATTGATGTCTTACCCAAATTTCATGGCAGTAGTTGTCAAAGCATTTCACTCTGAAGCAAAAATGCTGTTCGATGATATAGATTTATTGTCTGGGAACAATGAATATTTGTACATTTTGTGCCTATCCATCTTGTAGATACTGAGATATTTCACTGAATACATGAAAACTGTGACCTGTGGGTGGCCTAGAGGTTAAGTCAAGGGAACCATGAACATCTGTACAAAATTCATCACAACTCATCCGATTGTTGTTGACACCTTTCACAAACCAAAACCAAAACCAAAAACCCAACCAAAACCAAAACTGTCAATCTTATGATGTTGGAGCTAATGTCAGGGGACCATTAAAATCAGGAGGATCATTCTCTGGTAAACAACAATGACTGTACGATTTCACAACAGTTCATTCAATATATGTCAAGATATATCAGTCCAGGCCAAAAGGGTGGATCTACCAACCAACTGACATTGCTAGAGCCTTGCATGCCCAAGAATCAATGAAAGCACATTGTAGATTTTCTTCATGCACAAGTCATACTAAAAAGTGAAACTGACATGTAAAGTTGCCAAAACATTTTTGAAATAAAGTGCATGTTGGAGAAGGGAAGAATCAACTCTGAATATACTTTGAAAGTCTGAATCCTGCTGTCTCTGTTACTGTCTTTCATTCCACAGTTCTTCATTATTCTTCCATCTATATCTGTCTATGTTAAAGCTGCCCATCTCCATGCATGCATCCAGCTTGCCCCTTGAAATGCTCACTCTGTTTCTGTGTGTGTGTGTGCAATTTGATGATGTTTCTCTTTGCTAAATTTGAAGTTGTTTTTGCAATTGTCACTGGTAAGGTAGAGTGGTGGTTGGTGGTGTTTTCCTTCTCTCGCTGTTTGTCTGTTGTGTATATGTGTGTGTGCCTGTGTATGACAGTGAGAGAGTGTGTGTCATGTCATGTCATATCGTGCGTTACAGGATGGAGAGCAGCCATAGTGAAGGACAAGCGTTTCTCATCCATTTATGAGGCCGTCAGCATAAAAGCCAGCCAAGCATCTTAATGACCTATGACTCAACTCAGAGAATAATCTGACACACACATACACGCACATACACAGACACAGACATGAGTCACACAAAGTTCATATGTAGCACAAACAGTAACACACAAAACACAGTCATATTCACAACGAAAGACATCATGACCTGATGTGGTACTGCAGCTCCATGAAGAAATACATGGCACCTCTTCTTGCACTTGTAATCCTTAATACATAAGACCACTGAACAGTATGGACTTCAGTAGCTGTTTGAAGATGATAGTGACAGTGATAATGAAGGTGGCAGACTTCACCAGAATAAGTGTTTGCATTGTATGTTTAAGATAAAACAACAAAAAGGACTGAATTGGTTGTAATCTAGGCACCAGGGCAGCTAAAATAATGCAGAGTCATAAGGATAATTGCGAAAGAGAAAAGTCATCACTAAATCATGTTGATTACAATCTAGTTTCCAAATATAGGCCTAAACAAGGACATTAGACAAACCAAACACATTCTGGAGACAACAGTATAGTTTTGCCTATAATCACATAAATGTCATGCCTGATTAGGCTAGAAAGAGAGAGATCACTTCTTTGGCCACAATTGTGATTATCTAGTTACAAGATATGTTAAAGATTCACATACAAACCTTTGCTATTGCCATGGATGTTATATTTGTTAAATTAGGTATATTATTGTATAATTACACATTATGACTGTTTGATCCAGATAAAAGCAGCCGTAGATATATGAACTGAACTGGAAACCAGGGCAAGCAGTTCGTCTACTTCTGTTCAAACAAAGTCTGCTGACTAGAACTCGAAATCTCCCTTATGCTAATGCATTACATGTTGCTTATTTAACACTTAAATGGATCATTATTTTTTCAAACACTCCAAACACTACATACTTCGGGTCTTTAGGTACCTGCCACTGATACAACGCAGATTAAAGTGTGTATTAAAATCATCCCTTTTTGGAACGTATGATTAACAGCAACAAACATTCATTTAGGATATTTCAGTGAAGCCAGTTAGATTTCATGTTTTACTGTACTATCTTACATTAAAGTTATTGTGCCTTCTCATAGACTGGCCCTTACCAAACCAAAAGTAGTCAGCACAGTAATCTCTAACAACACCCGTCACTTATGGACACTATGCGCACCACTCCACTATTTTGTGTGCAAAGAGGGATGAAGTTCCTCAACTGACATGGCCGCTTCTAGAAAAAACAATGACTTTTAGAATATCCAAACCATTGCACTTGGCATTTTTTCTCATGCTATGGCCACAACAGCTGTAGGTTGAATTTTTCCAGGTAAGACAGAGAGAGTGAGTCAGAGTCTAGGCATGTAGAGGTGATAACCACATGGTTTGTTACTATCTGAGTAAACAACAAATTGCATGCTTGAAATGCTTTCTAGGACAGACTATTCAATAGTGTGTATCATTTGTATAATTAATTGAGACTACGAAAACATGTAAAAGACAAGAGATTAGGGAAGAAATAGGACACAGCAAAGAGGATGCTATCATGAGTGCAGAAAAGGGGGTCTGGGTCACCTAAACTTTGGCGGAAGTGGGAGCTAATTAGTGGTGAAGGATTTTTTTTTTTTTTTTCACTTCTTCTTTCACTTCTAAAAGCCCAAAAGCAGCCAAAATAGTAACAAAACAAGAAAGCAACACTGTTTGAGTGTGTCTGTTACACCTGCTCAATATTTCTCCTCCATACAAAACTCTTTTGCTATTGTAGCAGTTCCCAAGTTAGTGTATTGGCCTTTGGTAATGCAAGAGACAGCAATGAGATCAGAAAATTGCCAGAACAATTTTGAAGCTGCTTTTACAATGCAATGCAATCCCTTAATCAAAAACTTTGATTTCGACAAGTAATCAGTCAGTTAATTTTCAGTTGACTTAAAGCAACACTATGTAACTATGTTACCTTAAAATAGCAGCTTCAAAATCATTTTGATGGTACACTGACTTTTAATAGGGAGAATGACTCCTCTATTTTTGGGTGGGTGGATGACAAGTGCGTAGCACTTTATAGCACGATGTCACACACCACCAAATATGTAAATAAATGTGATGATGTCCTCCAGCTGCTCCCTCAAGTCTGATTGATGGGGTTTCCTGATGGACAGATAACTTTACTCATTGCTAAAATACCACCTAACAGGGGGGCTGTTGGTGTTTACACCTACAGCACAGGAGCTTTGGATCACTGGGAAGAGAAGGCTTTCAGGCCTGGAGCAGGGAATGCTGGAAGGGTACAGCACCAGAACCGGAGCCAGGCTAGCGGGCAGCGGATCTGGCCTCAGCAACCTCTTCGGACATCATGACAGAGGCACATAGACCGGAGGGGACTTTGACAGAGGAAGCTAATGAGAGAAAAAGAGAGGGTGACCAGGTAGGGTGCTGGACAAAAGTAAATCTCTGACTCTGGCTTGAGTTGTTTCAGAGCTTTGGGAAATAAAAGGCTGCAAGACAAATGCTGAGGTAGCCTTGTTGCTGTTTGACTAAATTAGCCAGCTTGCTAGGTCTTGTGTTGTTGCACTTGTTTGATATTTGGCTGTGTTAGCAAAGCTGTCAGCATTTCAGACAGTGGTGTGAAGTGAATTGCAACCTGAAACTATAGGGGTGCCAGATTGCACAAAAAAAAAAAAAAAGCCAACTTTTGCATGATGTTGTTTTAATTGCTTTCACCTTTATATATCTGAAAGAAAAAAATGACAGTAACCGAAAATCATACCGAATACATCATCATATTATTAACATGAGCTATCAGTGTTGTCTGTCCTTTTTTTTTCCTTTTTCTTGCTTCTCTGTATCTGTCTCTGGGGAGTTCATTGATCTGTGCTGAACATGAGTTTGTTTACTCCTCAGGGTTTAAGATTAGCAGTTAGCATACTGGAGAGATTAATTTTCTAATCTTTTAATCAGTGGTGAATATTTATGATTTTACATGTGATTATGGTGTTCCACAGGGTGGCTATGTTGAGGTGGAGGGAATGCTGTGTATCCTTTTTCATGTGTATATTATTATTATGCGAAGATGGGAGGGAGGGATGGGAGAGAGAGAGGGGAGGGAGGGGCAGACAGTAAAACAATTCACTACACTTTGCATGCTTTTACCTTAAAAATGACACTTGAGTGAGATTGGTTGTTAGTAAGATAATTAGCAAACTGCAGCAACAGAATGTGAGACAGGTTGAAGCGCCAGTCACATGTGTGACTCTGCTGTGTCGACCTCCTATGCAGGCATGTAATTAAGATCCAAGAATTGGTGGTGAGAAAGAATAAAAAAGCAAAGGACTGCCTCTGATCACATGTCCAAGCAGCATCTTATCTCTCTTGGTTTTCTGTCGTTGCTCTCAATAACCCAGTTTCAAGCAGCAGCAGGCAGCTGTTCTCAATGAACAAGCTTTTCTGTATACTACCTGCCCATCATTAAATAACAGACAGACACAACTAGATATTAGCCGGTGAACATAGAGGAGCATTTAGCAGCTAAAAACCAAGATGTTTTTCTCAAAAACCAGAGCTAAAAGAGAGTGATGGACATTTGTCATGTAGCCAGAAACACATGTCCAAACTAATACTAATGTCGCTCTACATGGCCTGGCTGTGTAACTAGGCGGCTGTTAAATTACGATATTTTATTTATATGGTGGTCACCGTTGTGTTTGCAATTTACTTTCCCTGCCCCCAAGTAGCCAAAAACAATTAATCTGTGCTTCTTTAATTGCATGTCACTTACCCCAGGTTGCTACGGAACCCAAAATTGTTAGCGTCCTCGGCTGTAGCCACCACCGCGAGTACAAATTTTCCTCACACGTTGCATCAGTTTTAAAAGTCCATAAAATCATACATTCTATAATATGAAGTAATGCATGATAACTTTGCCATCACATCAAATGCTCAGAGTCATCTTTTAGTGGTACAGACAAGTAGGTGAGGTATGAAGTGCACTTCTGTGTCCCTGGCCTCAGGTCTTAAATTTAATGACAGCTATAGATAATGAGCAAAAGACAATCAAGACGAGTGCATCTCAAAATCTTTTTCTGACAGTTATTAAATTATCCAATTAAAAACAGAGATTATCCTCTGAGATAATCTCACTGAGTCTACATTTTGCTGTCCACAGCTCTCATCATGTGTGTTCAGCAGGGAGAATGAAAAGTGACGGTTCTGTCTTGTATGGTAATACTGAAACTGAAACAGATTTAATCCAATTCTGAAATCAAAGGGAGTCCAAAATGCTACTGTGCAAAAAAGACACATCGCCATCATCATGATCATGACAGAATGCACTGTATCCTCTTACATATAGGTGATTCAATTTAGTTTTATTTAAATAACTCCAAATCAAAACAGAAGGTGTCTCAGGACACTATAGAGCTTGTACAGATCAACAATTCCCTCATGAGGAAGCTCTTGAAGACAATGGTGAGGAAAAACTTCCTTTTAACAGGCAGAAACCTCAAGCAGAACCAGGCTCTAGGCTCGGGGGGGGGGATTTGATCACATTAATAGTGATGGCTCTAATAATAGACTCTTAACTATATGTAGTATATAGCACAGTGTATACATATATGATACATTTATGTACTTATTGGTAACAGATAGTATATGTACATAATACAGCACTATGGATCTAATAATAATGGAAGTATGACTAATAGTAGAAGCTGTTGCAGTGGATGTCAGGCAGGGCCAAGGCAGGAGACGTAGCTATAATCCACAATCCAGGTTCAGCCACTATCCATGGGAACCTGCAAGACAGCAAAGCACAAAGACTTTGAGGAAGAAGCTAAGTTAGTAACATGTCCTGGTAGGACATGAAAATGTGGAGCAGAGGAGCTCGGTGTATCATTGGAAGGCCCCCGACAGTATAAGCCTATAGCAGCATAACTAAGGGCTGGTCCAAGGCAAGCCTGAGCCAGTCCTAACTATAAGATTTATCAATTTAATCTAGGCAACTCTATGATTGAAAGCTCTGAAAAAACAAGTAAGTGGACATTGAGTTGAGATTATTTTTCATGCATATTGCAAATAAAGTGAGTACAAGCATCCAACAGGGTGCAACTGGTTTCTCCACAGTCTTTCTGTCATTAAAAGATGCTATGTTGTCTTTTGAAAGAAAAGGGTTTTCTGTAGAAATACAGAGCTGCACTCTCTACTTAGATTATTTAATCAGAATTTTAGAACATTTTGATACTGTATCTACAAGACAAGGCATCAAATTCAAGTCCATAAAGTGATGTGTTGTTTTGTTTTGCTGTTTGCAAGAAGGATTACAGGAACAGACAACAGTGTTTTGTGGAGATTCAGCTGAGTAAGGCAGAAGACTTACAAAGGGAGATATAGAGAATGTTGGGGATTGTGTGTCAGCTTCCTTCCAGTGGACCAAGCCAAGCAGATAATAAAGCAGCAGCACCTCGGTGACCAGCAGCTTAGAAAACCCTCATCTATAGAAGCTCAGAGTGTGTGTGTGTGTGTGTGTGTGTGTGCGTGCGTGCTCGTGCGCCTTTCTGTGTGTATTTCATTTCTGTGTGTTTTCTGCTAAGCAGGCCATGATATTAGCACTCGGATTTTGTGGGGGGTCAGGGGAGATGCTTGAATGAAAGAGACAATATTGTTTTTATCTATTGGAAAGGCTAACTTGGAAAAACTGCCTCATAAGACAGGACTAAGATGCTTTGTGGCTAAACATTATGGGGATAATGACACTGCTGCACAACTAAACAAGCAACTTACCACTCAAATTTTCATCATCTCTTCAAAGATATAGAAGCTTCTATAAAATAGTTTGGTGTCGTCACCCAACATGTGAGGAGAATATTTCCTTCAGAAAGGTGTCACTGTTCTCATTTTCTCCTTTCACTGATAATATTAACTCAACAGGTTGACTGTCTATATCTGGGAATAGGACAACACTACTAGAAAGAAATCAGATGAGGCAAGCAAGCAAACTCAGTCGTCTTCGTTTCTCTGTCTGCTGTCTCTCAGTGGTGGTGGAGGACATATTCAGATCCTTACCTCAACTACAAATATCACACTGAAAATACTCCTCTACAAGAATAAGTCCTGCATTTAAGCCATACTTTATGTACTTTAACTTTATCAGCAAAATTATCAGCACTGTACTGAAAGTATCATAAGTAAAAGTGCTCATTGTGCACCCTGTCTGTCTTTATTACATATCTCGTGTTTTTGGCTGAATATTACTGCTGCATCAAAGTGTATGTTGCATTTAGATGTAGATGTTTCAGGTTGAGTTCATTTTAAATACTTTATATACTGTTGGGACAATCTACAGCAATGCCCCTTATTAATAAGATCATCATATGATTGTAGTGTCCCTGCCCCGTGAGAACCACGTTATCTCTAGTCAGTTTTTCATAAACTAAATAGTGTATTATCTTCAAAAGAAGTATAGTTTTCTCAATCCATAAATGAACACTAAATTCTTCAGTTAATCGGAAACATCGGAGATACATGGGTTTCACTGGACAGGAAGGGTATGAAAACTTCTAATCTGAAAAGTAACTAGTAACTCAAGCTAGTCAGACAAATGCAGCAGAGACAAAAGTACAATATTTGCCGTGTCACGTGAACATCATTGGGTATAATGTGTAGTTATGATTTTAAAAAAAAGAAGAAAATTCTCAACACAAGCTCACCTACTAGTTTTTTCTGAACTTTACAAGGTTATTCTTTCTCTAGAAGAATAAAATTCAGGGATAAACACTGTATGGCTAAGCTTTCATCACCCCCCAGTAAACTAACTGGGCTAAACAGGGTTCCATGTCCATCTTCTTGATAACCAGAGATGAAACTGATGTTGATATTTTCATCATGTTTGTACATATTGGTGTCATTCATCCTTAAACTGTATTTGTACAGTCTGCCAGCAGCTGTGCACTCCACAGTATCAGTATTCACAGTATCCAGCAGTGCAACAGAGCCCACAGGATCACTTCAGCTATTTCTCACTGCTTGTGGGCTAATACTCCTCCATAGCTATCATCAGCCAGTCCCCAAACAGCCCTCTTTCACCCACAACTCCCTCAAGTGCTTACACAGGCTGCATAGCCTTGGCAGCATATGACACGCCATTAACCGGCCGCCATGCCTTAACGCTTATTTAGAGACATCTGGAGCTGAAAATATTTCATGACTTCTCCCAGGACCTCCATGGATTAAAATTAGGGAGCCTGACTAGTTTTAAATACAGAGACAGAGAGGGCGAGATAGGGGAGCAGTGGAGAGAGAGAGAGAAGACCCTGTAGAGGAGTCCAATGGTGACAGTACAGCCATAGCTAATGTGATTCCCCTGCCGTGACTCATAGAAGAGGTATATAAATACCCACACAGGCCCCTGTCACTGACACGCAAACCCTCCCCGGCTTTGTATAAACCCATGAGACAGAGAAAGACAGAATTTAAAGGGCAGAAATTTTTCTTGTCCCCCAACTGTGAACTTGTGTTTATCTTGAGTGCGCAAGGTGTGTGTGTGTCTAACCACAGCTGTACAAAGAAATAAAAAAAAGAAAGAAAAAGAAATACTGAGATGGATGATAACCTGGAGTCTCATATATGAGCAGAAAATACAGAGAAAGAAAATAGGAGTAAATGAGAAAACCAAGATGGGTTGAGCATGGGGGGAGGCGTCTCAAATTCCTTCTTTCAGACCTCGTGTGAGGTTTGTTTATAGCAAGTCTCCACCTGCAGCTATTAACACGCTGGGCCCTCTGCCTATGGAGATGAGCACAGTAATGTGGAGATGATGCTGCTCACATTTGCAGCTGCTGTGGAAAATTGTGCTTGGTGATATAGAAAGGACGGTTGGCCTTCAAGCTTTAATAGAGGGAGCATCACCTGTCATTTTTTTAGTTCCGATTTCACTCATAAACTACAAGATTATCTGAGCGCACATTCTTCCAACTTCCACTTCGAACTTCAAGTCTTAGGGACACATGGGAACATCATGCTGGAGACAAGCCTTTAGTAACCCTGTGAACCCTCGGCTGTTTTAGTTTGATCTGTATTACCTTTATTTACAGGAAATGGGAGATATGAAGAGGACAGAGGCGGGATACACCCTGAACTGATTGCAGGGCAACATAGACATACAACCATTCACACTCACACCTATGGACAATTTAGAGTCACCAACCTAATGAGCATGTTTTTGGTCTGTGGGAGGAAGCCAGAGTGCCCGGAGAGAACCCAAACTTCACACACGGGAAGAACATGCAAACTTCACACAGAAAGGCCCTGCCCGACCCGGGGATCAAACCAGCGACCTCCTTGCTGGGAGCCACGCGCACTACCTGCTGCCCCACCGTGCCGCCCAATGATCAGAGTAAAAATCTGAATAAAAAATGTAACTGCAAATAGTTAGTGCAGGAACTATAATTTGAGAAGAGGTTGAGTTATTTTTGTTTTTAGGTTTAGCTACAAATGGACAAACATTACTCATACAGGTATGAAAAAAAAATACAGCTAACATCTGCACATGGATGCATATAGGAGACTGTTATTGTTCCAGGGATATACAAACTATGTCAATGTCATTTCATGCTTTTTGTTACAGATGAAAGTAAGAAAAGTGTAAAGTAATAAAAGTATCCCTGAAGTAATGGTTTTGATAGTGTAAAAGGAGGGGAAGACAAATTTTCTTATTTTGTCACTTCTCTTGTTTTTTCATCATATTTCCAATTATAATGAATATGCTGCTGGTTTTGGGACTACATGCCTGTTAAAAGGAAGTTTTTCCTCACCACTGTCTTCAATTGCTTGCTCATGAGGGAATTGTTGGATCTCTGTAGTATAAGGGTATAGTCTGTACGGAAAGTGTCCTGAGACAACTTCTGTTGTGATTTGGAGCTATTTAAATAAAACTGAATTGAATTGATTCACCCATACATCAGAGGACACAATGCATTCTGTCATGATCATTTGAGGTGATTCGGGTAAACACAAAGTGCAATTTTGCCATGAGATCAGTTACCATCCAAATTCACTCAATTCTTGGGAACACCAGGTTAGGAACCACTGCCCTGTTTAATAAACACCCAACAGTTTCATCTGTAGTGAGCAGCAAAAAGAGATTTCAAACACTTCCGAATCACCATCATGTGCCATCACTTGTCATGCTCATTTTGTGTCATGTGGTGTTGCACAACTGTCATTTTGACATCTACGCTGACAAATATGATGCAATGAATTGTGGGATTATTAGTGGAGAGCGGTGTCTAAACCATGGGAACTATATTCTTCCTTGTATTGTTGGAAATTTTGAGATTAGTACATAGAGCATACATTTGAAACAGGGAAAACTTAGTGGCAAAAAGTAAATAAAGTATAACTTTTGAGAGAATAAGAAGTGATTTTGAACATAGTTTGTAAGTTAGCTGTTGCCTACTTCTTAATGCCATTGGCCTGGCTCTATGGATGACAGTCCATAGATTGCCAGTTGGACTATCCACCACTTTCATCCAAAGTGAAACGTCTAAATAGCTATTGGATGGAATTTGATTTTGTGCAGATATTATCATACCCCAGAAGATGAATCCTCTGACTTTTCTTGCTGCGACATTTTGGGGTTTTGACTGAATTACCTCACCAATTGTTGCATGGACTGCCATGAAATACAGTCCACACTTTCATTGTAAACACATTGGTGATCGTCTGACTGTTTCTATAGTTCCACCAAGTCAAAAGTTTCATTTTGTACAATCCTTTATTGTTGATTAACAAATAATAGCATGTTAACGTGCTAAAGTTAATCTTGTTTAACATCTAATATTTTCTAAATATTACATTTTGGTGAATGTGCTGTTAACTACAGATGTACAGGCAACAATCACAAGATTACCTTGAAAGTGAAGACATCTAAATCGGTTTTTATAAATCAAAGCTGAAGTTGGAAGGAGTTTGTTTTTGATATAGTTTCTAACTGGGTTTGCACTGATTCCAGCAGTACATTTATGCCATCTTGTTCAGAGCTATGAGCAAAGAAAATGGGTGCAATTTCTCCTGCACTGGAACCCTGAGTGTTAAAAAACAGGCTTTGTATGGAGCAGGTTATGTTATCATGAGATAAAAACAGAATTCATGCCCGTCTGCCAAATGCTGAGTTCTGATAAGGAATATGCAAAAGATAAAATGTTTTCAGGGAGCGTGTGTAAAATAGCAACAGCCTCTCATGTTCACTCGCTAACATTGCAGCTTGAGAATCTCTGCAGACACCCAAAGCCCTCATTACATGCTCGGACTCAGTGACCTAATGAAAGGCAGGGATATGAGCCATCATGCCTAAATTACTTTTCAAATTAAGTGAGAAATACGGATGTTATGCTGCTGATTAGCTGGAAAAAGACAGAGGAGAGTGTTGTTTGGTGATCCTGTCAGCTGTGTAGGTCACCAGGCCAATATTAGCTCACACCCCCCTGCTTGGAAACCTGCAAGACACCCTCAGACTCAAGGAGAGTTCTGGAACAAACAAGAGAAAATCATTTGCGTTTAGAAGAGCCAACTAGTCGTAGTTTTTCCTCATTAGCCAAGAATTCATGAGCTTGGAAGCCAATGACTTTGCTTAACGTGATACACTGAGACAAGGTTCTAGATTAGTGCCTGTCATTGCCGTGATATGATTTACACACACTGATTTATGCTTTTGGAAAGAACATGCAGTGTAGCTTTATAGTCAATGAATTCTAATTTTGTTTCTCTTCATTCATGCAGTCTGACATCATGTCCATAGACAATTTCTGTTTGGGAGGGGGAGTTATTTTTGTTGTGCTCAAGCTAATCAGCAGTGAATGAATATCCGTCCTGTCACTTAATTTTCAGTCGACAGCTGCTGCAGTGCTTTCGAGGAGTCAAGTTAATCATGAATATCTAAGAAATTTTGGTGTAGTGGTCATAATTGGTATTCAAGATTCAAGATTCAAGATTGCTTTTACTGTCATTGAGCATGGACATGTCAACGAAATTTACATTGCAACCCCCATGTAGAAGAAAGATAATAAAATAAGATAAAATAAACTCACAGGTATAAAAAGTCAGCAACATTCAAAACGTATATACAATATACATAAACAGTGTGTATACTTAAATGTTAAGTATTGAAGGATCACATGACACACTGGCCCAAAAAGCTTATGTCCCATACACAGTCATTGCAAACATAATGCCTATACAAGACAGCTTATCAGAATTTGATGCCCCAGGCCAGTTAAACCTGAAAAGACTTGACAAGCTATATAAGTATATTATTTTTTTCATGCATGCGTGTAACTGACAGGAAGTTAGCCCTCAGCCAGAGAGGACTGAAGCTCTTTGAGGCCAACACACAGAAGCTGGAGGAAGCCTGAACGTTTTTCTCTTAATACATCCAATGGGTCAGCACAGAGGCTTGTGTTTGAATTGAAGAAAATAATAGTTAATATATAGAAAGAAGCATTCCAGGATGTGAGGGACAGTTATACTGGACAGTCCTTGTGTGGGAACTCTGTAACTCACACCCACTGATTAATTCTTTTTCTTTCTGAGAGGATACAACTGGTCAACCATTTGAACTGAACATTTCAACCAAGTAGGTTGTGAATCAATGCACTGAAGCAACATTTTGGAAAAGCTCTGACAGCAACGTGAACACCCTGAATGTCAAGATTTTAACTTCATAACAAAGATACGTGATGCACTTGTGTGTGTATGTTCTGTAACATCCTCTGCAAAAAATTACAAAATGATAGAGCTATAATAATATAACTGAGCTACAGTGAGCATTCTGTTTTAAGGATGGTTTAAATCATCGTGTGCGCATGGTATTTACTCATGAGTGAAACTTTGACTGTGTGTGAGTGTGTGGAGGAGTGTTTGTGGCTCTGCCTCTCTGTTGGGTTTTGCCTGTCAGTCTCTCTCACTCTCTCACAGATCCTCAGCTCATGAATATTCATGCTCGGTATGATTATACCCGCTCTAATCCAGGAAGTGAGTGGGATGATAAAAAGCCCCCTGAGCGCCACGGCCGCTCCTCCATCACAGAAATAAACAAATAATCATCAAATCTCAAACTCGCCTGCACAAACAGGAATGCGCTAATTCAGAAAGCCTCACTGCTCTTTCCTGTCAATGTTGCATGGCGGAGGGTGATGGAAGGTGACGGAGGGTGACATGCAGTGCACAAAGTACACAGACGGTAAGTGTGTTTGAAGGGAGAGGAGCAGGAGCTGAATGAGTGTTCTGTGATTTCATGACCCCAGTCTGGGATGAAGCTAACGTGACTCTCATGAGAAGAAAGAGACAGAGGGCCTCTTTCTTGTAATTGCATCAGCACTTCGTTAACAATTATGCAATTAAACAGTGGGCCCCTGGAAGACATGCATCTGTAAGGATTTTTTTTTTATCCCCTCTCTCTTTGTTTTCCCACATGAGGCTGAGGTATGTTAATGTCAATTGGATTCTGCTTGTTAACTCTCCAGCAGCCCTAATCTGATCCCTGGGAAAGTCAGGGAGCAAGATGTCGAGTCAGTTGAAAACCTTCCCGGCTGATAAGAGAGAGCCAGGATTTCTTTTCCCACAATTCTGCACCACTGCAATGTAAAACAATGAAAATAAAGTCATATGTCACACTTATAATTAGGGCAGGGGAGACATTTGAATTCATTTGTTGCTTGATACACATATAGTTGCCATATCTACACCTACATGCAGTCTAATGCAAATGGAATGTAATAAATATGTTTCATGCAATTTAGAATTCATGAGTTTCTAACTTACAACTTACAACTCATAACCTTACATAGATCAGTTTTGCAAAACCCACTTGTTGTTAAGCAACAATAAACAGAGCGGTTCTGCCTGAGAAGCCCCCTGACCCTTTAGGCCGCTAGTCTTTTGTTCAGTGTGCCCGTTTGGTAATCCTTTCATGTGTTGTAGAAAGTTGTCGAGATGCAGGTCTCCTCTGTGGTTAGCTGATCCTGCGTTGACCCTGTTTCATGAGGCGGGTCAATGTGGGTCAGGAGATATGGGACAACCCTTTAACACTGATGCGTGATATGTTTTGTGTAAAAGTGGTATCTCATTCTTTAAGCTTATACAGTCTGTCCCACGTCAGTCCGTGTGTTGAAATTGTCAGGAAGACAATGAATCCCAGACTGCTTGGGCTAGGATGCTTTTACATCACTAGTGCAAAACTGAGAAACCTGAAATAGATTGTGGTAAATTTGAGAGAATATTAGTTCTCACTTGATTTGCTCTGTTTAAAGGCATTCTTCTATATTTGGTAATAGCCAAATGGCCTAATAGTAACCTCAAAGAGTTTAAAAACATTGAACATTAACTTTAAGCTTAGACTGAATTTGGGTAACTGGCTCCTCCGGCTGCTAACACAAAACAGGAGAATGAAGTAGAAAATTGAAAATAGCCCAACAATGGGAGAACAACCAACACCAAACAAATCAAAAGTGATTCTCTTTGTGCAGGATTTCCTTCATTTCTGAACTTAAATACAGAGGGGAAGCAAAATCCCCAACAACAGTGGAGGCTGTCATGTATTCTCTCCTTTTCTCATATGCAAAGCATGCCTGGCTACACCCAAGAAGGACATTTATTCACCCATGTTAATGTTTTAGTGGGAAATAAAAGATGGGCGGAGAAACAAAAGGACAGACAGTCACCCGCTCCATCTTCCAAGGAGGCAGACGTTTGACCTAATTAGTATGCAAACGTATGCACAAGTGCGGGAGGATGTTCGGTCGGAGGTTGTTGGTGATTTAAGGCGGGAGAGGAGAAAAACTCGTCCTGCCCTCCATTCATCTATCCACCTCTGCTGTCTTTTGTGTGCCGCATCTCCCTGGCCTACATTTGCTCCCAGACATCTTTGTGTTGGCCGGCTGGAGGACAAGGCCAGGCGGGTAAGACCCAACATCCATAAATTAAGATGCGAGAAAGTAGAAAAAGCAGGGCACACGGCTTTATTATATTGTTTTTTTTTTTCTCGTGATGTGATGAGAGAACAGCAGTTGGTAAAAGAGCTTTGTTTGTGGGTTGTGTTTGCATTGTCTGACACAAAGATGCATTTAGTCAAGCACTCAGATGTTCCTCAGGCTCAAAAAGACAATGGGCAGAATACCTCACTCCAGCTGAATACCTCATTCCCCCTGTAGGAGCCAGACAACGCTGCAGTAATGATGATGTAAATCTGAAAACAAAAGGCAGAAAGAAAGAGGGAAAGGAGAAATTCAATGAGCATGTTGGCATTTGGTAAGAAGGGCATTCGGAGACCCCTGCTGTTTCATCACATCACGCATCCCAGACACACTTCCCCTCATCTCCTCTGGCCTTTGGCGCGAAAGACATTGGCGCTAATTGTCTGTGATGGTTTCAGTCCCGGGAATAAGGCAAGGAATCAGAGCGGTAGAGGAGGACGGAGACCAGACGAAGGGTAGATGGGACGGAGGAGCGGAGGCGAAGGAGGGGTTATGAGGGAGGAAATAAAGTGAAATGGAAGCGAGCACAGAAGGAAAGGGCAAAGAGGATGTGGACAGACTGATGGAGGGCGAAGGAGGAGACAAAGGCAAAGGGAAGAAAAGGAGAGGCTTTAATAAATGTCTCACTGAGGCAACCCATCAAGGGTTTCACACACAGAGATATATGCAAGAGGTGACCTGGTTCAAGATCAAGCCCAGCAGACCTGAGGGTTTTATATTACAATATCATAGCAGGGTAAATCTTAAATGACTCTACTGCAATACTGGTGGAGTCTGTCATGACAGCATCTGTATCAAAATGGGGCTGTGATGGGTCCAAAAGAAGGAGGAGAGGAGAGGACAAGTAAAGGATGAGTGAGGTAACAAAGATGAGTGAAAAGTGAGGAAAAGCTAAGAGGAGAAATGACAGGAGAGGAGAGAAAAGAAGAAAAGAGGAAAAGAAAGCAGTGCAGAGAATAAGCAAGGAGTAAAGGAAAAGAATGGAGGAGGGGAAGGAAAGGAAAAGAAGTGAGGAGAAAAGGGGGGACAGGACAAGAGAAGAGAAAGAAGGAAAGGAGGACAGGAGAGGAAAGGAAATGAAAAAGGAGACAAGAAGTAATACAGTGAAAAAGAGAAATAAGGGAAGGAAAGAAGAGGGAGAAAACAGTGAAAAAAAAAGGAAGGAAAGAGGAGGACAAGAGGGTTATGAAGAGGAATGGAGAAAAGAAGCAAAGAAAGGAGGAGATAAGGTGGGTGACAGGACAAGAGAAAAAAGAATAAGAAAATTAAAGGAAAGGAAAGGAAAGGAAAGGAAAGGAAAGGAGTAAATAGGTGAGGAAACAAGGCATGGGGGAGATGAGAGGGTCACAAATAGGGCAGAGAAGAAAAAGCAAGACAAGGAAGAGGAGGGGAAGACAAGGGTGAAGTTCAAAAGCAGAAGATAATGAAGAAATGAGAGGAGAAAAATAGAATAGAAAGGTGAGGAGGAGAAGAGCAGAGAAATGAGAATAAAAGAGGAGTAAACAAGTGTAACAGTACCAGGGGAAAAAAGAAAAGAGCAAAACGACGTAGAAGAGGAGAGGAAAAGGTTAAAAGGAGAGCACAAAGGAAGAAAGGACATGAGGATCAAGGACAAGAGAAAAGGAAAGGAGCTGAGGAAAGGGAAGAACAGGGGAGAGAAATAAAGGAGACGAGGAGCAGAGAGAAGAGAGCAAGACAAGATAGGAAAGGAAAGATCAAGAGAGAAGAGGAAGGAAGCTAGAAGGAGAGAAAGGGAGGCACTGAAAGGACAAGACAGAATCTCTCCTGTCTTGTCCTTTCATCTCTTTCATCAGAGAAGTGCGGAGGAGGTGGAGAGAGGAGAAATGAAAGGAAAGGAAAAATAAAAAGGAGAGGAAAGGACAGGAGGAGATGACACAACAAAATAGAGGGATAAGGAGTAGAGGAAACAAGACAAGATGGGAGGAGGAATAAGGAGCAATGAGAACAAGACAGGACAGAAGAAAAAGGGAGGAGAGTCTTAAATATCACATTATGTCAAAATCTACCAGTCTGGTCACATCATTTTCACCTGCTTGTTTTACAAAAGGGAATGTGAAAACACCAAGCACCAAGACCTGCCTGTGCAGGAGATTTACAATAAAGGATACTACTGCGGAACGTGTCACCATGATTCAGTGTTCCAACATGCCATAACGGATCTGCACTCGCCTCTGGCAATGCCTTTCCACCTGCCCTGCATCTTAAACTGGGAACAGACTTGGAATCAATACTGACTAGACAACTCACACATTATGACTTTTGTGTACAATATACACACAATATACACAGATCCGACTGAAACGTCTCAACCTTTGCTAAAGGAAAAACCATAAAATTTGCTAGACACATTCAGACTTACTCTTCCAGTGCCACTAACAGGTGGACATTTTGGGTTCCAATTGAAGTCTATCGAATAGATTTTCATAACATTTGGTACATACATTGATGTCTCCCTCAGGAAGAATTGTAATAACTTTCATGATCTCCTGGCATTTCATCAAGTGCTGCCATCAGGTAAAAACTTTTATATGCCCAATACTTCGGTTCATGATCAAATACCCACATTTCGATCAGCATCATCTCCACTTTGGTTTTGTGCTAAAAGCGTGCTGAAAATATGGTGATTGTCAGCACATTAGCATGCTGATGTTAGCGTTTAGCTCAAAGAACCACTGTGCCAAAGTAATAGGGATACATTGATCTGATCCAGATCAGATATTTTTTTAAAGAGAGTGCGCCATTATCGGATCAATCAGTATTGACAGATGCTTAAGGTTAGGTGTCAAAATGGTGTTAGGAGAGAAATTGGTACTGAAAAAGAAGAGGTCGGATTGGTGCATCTTGACTTGAAGTTCAGCACCACAGCGCTGCTTGTTTTTAATGCAAAATACATCAGTCATGGTGCATTGCATTTTTTGAGGCACATAACACACGCCAAACACATCCTACAAAAGAATTAAGTGGTTCTGGTACAATACATTGATATGCAAATCCAGGGGGGGGAAATGTGGTAAAATTGCTGCTTTTCTGGAGACGCACATTGACAATGAAAAATAAGAAGCATACTGACAAGCTGACCTGCAGTGACCCATGTCAAAATGTGTGCAGGTTTACAAAAAAACCAAACAATTGGAGTGGGTGTTTTGTGGCATATCACACATTACCAGTGTGTGTTGTCATTCACACTGAGCAATAGGTAAGCTGTGTTTACAGTTACAGTGCTAAAACCCTGTGAGAGCACAGATGACACGCTCTCTGTACCAGAGCAGAAATTCATCAAAAAGACTTTGCCTCGCTAATTTATACTGCAATCTATGATGAGAAGGAAAAGGAAAAGAGGAAAAATGCTTTTTACTTCATATTTTTGGACACCTTTTAAAATGATCATTTCTGGCCAGTGGTCCCAATTTTAGTGCTAAATATCAAACATGTTTCAATTATGTTAATGAGTCTGAAGAGTAGCTAATGGATCAGAAGGCAAACTACTAGAATCCTTTCATACCACACACTGTTTGATTTTACCACCACACTGTCAACGCCAACCAACCCAGACTGGAACAGTTGCCCAACTTGGTCTGATCAATCCAAAATCATATTTAAAATCACAATGCACCGCCATTGGCAAGAGGAGAGCTTGTATTTTAGAGCAGAGATGTAACAGAAGTGAATCTTCCTTCAAAATATTGGAATGTTGTGTTGCCTTGTCATTTGTTTTTTAGGCTTGAGAACCAGGCTTTTTCATTTTTCAGTACGTCTTGGTGGGGGATTTGAAGCGTGATCCAACTCATATGTTTGCTTGTTATTGTTCTGGAACAGAAAGCCAGAACTCTCAGCAGGTGGCCGACAAATCATTAAGTAATTGGTATTGATCAACAGCCCTATCAACCCCCTGCAGATATGTTATTCAGTCATTGTGTGCAATGGGACAGTAAATATGGGAATTATTTCGTCTTGAAAGGTCGTAGGGGTCTGCAGGGAGAAGTTTCGAAGGGAAGGTGACGAGGATGGAGGGATGGAAAGAGGTGATGGATGGATGGATGGATGGATGGATGGATGGGTGGGTGGATGAAGGGGTAGAAAGGATGAGCGCTCCAGTGGGCATCTGGAGAGGCTGTGTTCTGCTGTGTCCTTGGGGTGCAGGCATAAAAGCACTCCACATCAACACTATTACAAAAGAAGAGGAGACGAAAGACAAGAGAAAAGACATGAAGAGATGGAAAATGACATGTGGCCCTTTTATTTCTCCAAAAGCTGTGCAACCATCTCTCACCCATTTCTCTTTTTTTTTCTGGCCATAAGCTGTCTTCCATTCTGCCCCCTCCTCCATCAGTGCATCCAGCTCTGTTTGTGCATTCTCATCCCGCAGCGGTCTGAACGAGCCCAAAATGTTTGTAGCAGAGAAAAGAGACAGAACAGCAGACAAATGAAAACACATGGCAGAGATCTTGATTTCCTAACCTGTATATGTTACTGGTTAAACTATTTAATTACTTATTATAAATTCCAGCTGTGATTGGTCTCATCACTCTCTGCAGCATTTCCATTAGACCCAAAGATCAGTGGCCTTCCTCATCTGTGAATCAGGAAGCCAAAAGTATCCGGTGTTCATTAAACATCCCTTTATTTTATCCAGGACACGAGCACACAAGGCAAGGCTCAGTCATTACAGTGACTATGTTTACATGCACACTAATTTTCCATTATTGTTCCAAATATGACAACATTCTGAATTTGATATGGGTCATGTAAACAACATATTCCATCTGGATATTCCATGTGTTATATATCAATGTTATTTAGGTTTTAGGAGCATTCTTTGGACATGCATTCAGCACATTCAGCACCTACTTTGAAACACAATGAAAGACTTGGAGATCAACAGGTTTTTGAATGGCATAGCCTGAGGACTTACATCTTTACATTAACTGGAGTATGCACAGTAACATGTAAATTGGAATATTCATTTATTGGCTACTGCATGTAAACATCTTAGTAGGACGGACAAAACACAGAATATTTTGTGCATGTAAACAAAAACAATGCACTGTTAAAATTCATGCATCATAAGACTAAGCTGTGGTCTGAAGCGGCTGGTGATATCGCTGGAAAACAAAATAAAGTTTGACCCATCTCTTGTTTTATAGTGACAATATTGTACTATTGCTGTGTTTAATTCTAACAATGATATATTTCAGCCTTTGTAGGGCACCAAAGTGTTGCATTGCTGTTAGATTGCAAAAAAGCATTATACAGCAGATGCTAGTGATAAATTAAGCTACATCTAGGGCACTTTCTAGCAAGCTAAGAATGTAGGTATGCAGTTAGTTATATTACTATCTAGCAAGCCAACAGTGTAGGTATAAAGTTAGTAACATCACTATCCTGTATGCTAACAATGTAGCAGTGAAGTAGGCAACATAACTATACAAGTCAACGTGTACATATCAAGGTAAAACTTGCTTAAAAAAATAATGCAAGAATTCTACAAAATTCTGTTTCACAATGGATTACATTTAAGAACAGAAGAAAAAGACACACCTATTCTTGTGCATGACAACATTGAGGATGGGAGCCAGACTCATAACACACATCTTTTTGATTTGAAGTTGTAGATTTAATTTCAGCACACTGCCCTCTTCAATAAAAAATGTGATAATAAAATTCTTCACACATCATATTTAGTATGTGTAAAGAAGTATAGCAGCAAATAGAGGATAGACTGAAAGGATTAACTGCTGTCTAACCTTGCACTGTCTTCTTTGATAAGACCTTTCTCCACTACTTTGACACAGCTAAAGGAGACAACATGATCACCGTCCTCAATGTAATGCAGCCATCTCCACTTGTTAAACCAGCTAACATTGAATGAACAAAAAAAAGCTAGCTACATCCACATCGGATGAGAAATTTTGGTTAAGTGTGCATGAAGATAAACTAGTCCATGACAATTGAAAACTGTAGACAGTGTGTCCCACGAAGATGTAAGCGGGACCATTGCTGAGGCCCAAATGTACTCAGCTGACAGAATAGGAGCAATTCAAGGGTAGGGGAAGGAATGGTTTACCAATCGAAAAATGAATGCTGGGTCTCAAAGATGTCAGTTAGACTTGGGGGCAATCTGAGATGTGATGAGTATGGAAAATAAGACGAGACTGGCACCTGAAGTAAAGCTATTACTGAATCAAACCAAGTTGATACCATTCTCAGGCCAGACAATGCACTCCACTGGGGTGCTGAAAACAGAGTGTGTCCTGAGGGACAAAACAAACAAACTGGAGTTTGAGTTTTGAGAGTGTGAACCAGAGACCCCTGCTGTCAGACTCAACCAGCTAGTGCCAAGGTTTAATGCATCTCACCATCCCTGATGAGCTTCTTAAAGTAGAGCATAACTGCACCGAGCCATTTTGAGGTGTCGGCTTCTCCAAGTTCCAGTGGCACTTAGAAAAATGCAGTTAAGGCCCAACTAGACAAATATGACATGGTCACTTAGCCTCAATATCAGAGTCTACTGTGTGGTTTAGTCACATGGTGATAGTCAGACAGCCAGAGAAGCAGAGGATCCGCATTGAGCCCAAGGCACTCAATCAGGCTTTGAGGAGGCCCCATTACATAATGTCAACCCTTGATGATGTGTTACATAAACTTCCCAAGGCTTGCATCTTCACCCTATGGGATGCTTTCCTGCGATGTAGACTGTATGAGGACGGCAGCTACATGACAAAATTCTGGACACCTTGGGGCAGGAAGTACTGGTTAAAGCTGCTAAATCTTTTTACCTGAAAACATACCAGTGGAAACAGCATTGACTAATTGGTTAGTGGTGTGGGACCCGTCGCAGACAAGATGCTAATAATTGGCTACCTAAGCAGCAACTGAGGAAATCCAGCCACAGCAGCACCAATCCTGCTGTTTTCTGTGTCATTATTTACACAAACAGCTTTCATGACTTTCAGCTTATTGCTTAGCTGCCTTTAACTTACCTACAACTTTGCTGTTTTGGTTCACTCTCACCACCTCTGATAGTGTTGTTTTCAGAGAAAAGGCTTTGACAAACCCACTGTATGCTACCGACTCAGCACTAAACAGCAGACAGACACAGTAATGGAGCATTTAGCAGCTGAAGAGCCAGGTATTTTTCTCAGGAGTTGGTGGAGACTGAAGACTCATATTCATCAGGTAGACTGCTGTCTGTGTAAATAAGGAACTTTTTGCTCACAATTTCATCATATCAACCTAAAAATGGTAATATGTCAATATTGTACTCACAACTTAATTATGTTGCCCCCAAGTAGTAAAAAAAACAGTTAGATGTCAGTACTGGACTTAAATATTATATCCTATGTATGATTCAGGAGTAAATCTTCTTTCTACTCTGAATGTATTCCGTACTACTCTAGTTTGTGCCTGTTGGTCCTTGGTCCAACTGATGTTGAAGGCCTTTCTTGGTTATAAATGATGTCTATACGGACAGTGGTTTAAACACCTGTCCTAGGCATTTTATATTTCAGAAGTCTATCCTGAAGAAACGCTGATCTCTATGATGTATGAGTATGCAACTTTCCGTCTTTCTCAACTGTGTCAGCCTTGAAAGATAAGTCAACCAAGCAGCATTGTGGCTGGTTAGGTGAGCCATTGGATGTCAGAGCTGAGTTACTTATGATATACTGTATACTCACCCTTTGGATGCACAGAGGGAACTAACTAGACGATGGTGGTGTAAATCTAAAATGATTGCAGTATTTGTTGTTGAACTGACAGAAGTTCTTGACTTTACTACAAAAGCTCAGGCAATTTATTCTGTTAATGATACTGAATAAATGTGTGTGAAATGGCCTAGATTAAACCTGCAGCTCTCCACTTACACAACATGCTCTCTCCTGTTACCCCACATATGCTGCAGAAATACTTGCATCTTCTCCACCCTATAGTGGCAGTGAGCTTCCTCACTTCAGTTCCAAGTTGTTCTTTCCTCTTTGGTCACAGTATCCTGAGGGAAAGGCCCACTTGCAGAAATATGCTAATGACAATATTATTGTGCCACATTTGTGTTATTCCATATTCATCCTTTTTTTTTAATTCTTTTAATGTGCAAATGAATGCAACACAACAAAGCTGTCTCACCTACAGTACATCCATCAGCCGGAGTTAGGGTGCCGCAGATGCTGCTCGTCATAGAGTTCAACGAAATGTCTCATGTTGGAGCCCAGTTAATAACAACAAACAGTCACTTTTATCATCTAAAGTAGGTTTGTATTCTGTCATTTGGAGTTTTTAATGCTGCTATATATTTTTTTTATATATGTTTTTTTCGATTTGAAGGTGCTGACAGCTAATGTTTTAACATTTTTATACCAACTTACACAGAAATACAGGGTAGTGTTGATTAATTCTAAAAAAGATTTGGAATATGTCAGATTGCATCATGGCTAACTCTAATTTAGAGCGAACAGAAGTATGCCACAACCAACAGCCAACACCATAACACATAGTTTCAAAAACTATTGTTATATTGAACGCTCTCATGATGGCATGATGACAGTTCAGTAAGTAGTGTGTCTGTTTGTGTGTGTGTGTGTGTGTGTGTGTGTGTGTGTGTGTGTGTGTGTGTGTGTTGGGGGGGTGCAACCTGTTACCCATCTGCCTTCACATGCCTGCCACCCAGCTGCATTGTTTTAACCATATTACCACTGATTCCCACCACAAAAGGCACACACACACTCATACACGCACAGACAGCCTCCGACACATTTGTCAACATATTAAGCATGTGCCATTGGAGGACTTTTGTCCCGTCTGCAGACAGGGCTTTAGACAGTCTTTTGTTTGCCATCCCCGCTGCAGAGCCATGTCATCAGACAATGGGGCCATTGAAAGTGAATTTGCCCTGACACACTTGGCTGTATCAGGGGTGGGATTCAGGGTGTGGGGGTGGGCTGACACAAGCAGCGCTAGGGCAGTGGTACTATGGAAATATGTTAAGACAGAAGAGTTGCATGAAAAGACCAAAATCAATAATAAATCAATTCTATTGACAAGTATTGAGTGTGTGTGTTTCCAAAGACTCATTCTTTTCCTCTGAGCCATACAGTTAGTAATAATAGCAATTAATAACTATAACTTCAGGAGGAATGAAACAGAACCCTCCGTACAGGCAAACACGAAAATCTGTGGAAAAAAGAAAAATAATAATTTGCCTTCTACTTCTAAGCAACACTTTTACAGATTTCTTTCTTTATTCTTATTTATGTATTTATTTTACAAACATAAAAGTCTGTGTTTACACTCAGTGTTTCTCACCAATACTCTTGACGTCTAAAATCAGACTAAAATATTCTGAAACCTGCTTTGTTTACATTGCTTTGTGTGCGAACAGTCTTCTGTTGCCAGCTTTTGTTGGTGTATTGCTACTTTCTGGCGGCGTTATCACCACCTGTAGGTCACTGAATTATTGTTTTGTTGCCTGTGTGTCATGCATGCGCCCAAAAGGTTAGTGTTGGGTTTGGAGTTGGACTTTTATGCTTATCTTGGGTTTGATTGTGAATAAGGCACTTGTTGGATGATCATCAACATGAGCTTAAAGATGAGATCTACAGATCCTTTTAACTTGAAAAAGCCCTTTTCACAAATTCAAAATGCACAAAAACAAAATGCATCAAAGTGATACACACATACTCCCGGCCCACGGCATCCTGCTGCGCTCACAGGTCAGATTGTTGCTCCTACACCATGGTGTTCCATCTGTTTTTAGCTGTGTTAATTACACACAAAGCAATATCATGCTTTTTTTTTTTTTTTTTTTTTTTAAATTTTATTTTCATTTATTTATTTTTTAAATGAACACTGCAGACTGAGACCAGGATCAAACAGTGTAATAAAGTGACTACATATTTTTTGCTATGTCAAGAAAATGAATGTAATTTTAAGTTTCTGTTAAAAAAAACAATACATCGTGAAAGGTCCGTATATGTCAAGTCACACCTGATATTTCATTTCACGACACAGCAACATCACTTTCAATCCCAATTGGATCAAAAGTCCATGACTTGTGACCTCAAAGTGATCCCTCAGTGATGTCTTTGGCAGCACTAAATGGACATTGCTCATGTTCACCTGTGATTAGAACCACAGTATTAGTAATTATCAATAATAAATGAAATCCCCGTCTTCTTATTGTGAAAATGACCAAAATGTGTCTTTAGAAGCAATTCCTCATGAACATCAGTACGGTATTGATCAACTCTACACTGAATGTACTGAATGTATGAATGATTGATGTACTCAGTCAAAATGCAATATATTCATCAGGCAGACAGCACTGAGTGGACCAGATGGGCCTCATTTCCCAAACTCATTTTAAGGTGAAGATGATGGTAAGATCTATCTTAGAAAGTGCCTTCTGGTTGCAAGGTGTTTCCGAGCAGCACCGTAACTTCTGATGCTCTTAGACATGATCACAGATAAAAGACCTCTGAGCAAATCCTGGAACACTAAGTGCTGCTGTCAAAGAAACACAACACCTAATTTCACTTCTAATTTATGTTCATCTTCTGTGAGTGAATTCTGTGCGTTAGCTAAACTGAAAATGGCTGTTGTCTGGTACATGTGCATCATAAGCCTGTGACTGTATGCTTTTTTTTTTTTTTTTTTTAATTTCTTTTCTTTGGGGCTTTTTAGCCTTTATGATAGACACAGCTGAAGGTGTGATAGGAAAGGGGGCAGAGAGAGAGAGGATTGACAGCCTCAATCCATGGATGCACGCCCTACCAACTGAGCTATAGGGTCGTCCCTATGACTGTATGCTTGAAGAAGAAAGTCAGCTTACTAGGAAAAGAAACTATAACATCTGTAAAGAATCTGTAGACCAAAGATAGCTGCTTGTTTAAGTCATTTGCCATCTAAGGCATTGTTAAAATGTATAGTTAATGCAGCACACAGTATCAATGTTCAGGCAGGCAACATAGTTGCATGTATGTCACAGTTAGGAGTCAAGTCTTCCTGCTCGTTAGCAGCCAAGACGCTTGAAAATAGGACACAACTGTTGGAATCTCTGAGTTAAACTCTGAAGATAAATCAGTACTTACAATCATCTTTCTAAACTTGAGTTAGTTTAATTTAGTTAGTAACAATGGAAGCTGAGCTGTCATCATGACTGTAGTTACCTTTCATTTTCAGACCTGCCTTACCAGGTGGATTACTTCGTAGCAGCCATAAGCACATTTTCTATTGCTTTATTTCACCATCTGCAGATTAATTAAAGATATACTTTGCAGTTGAGCATTAAAGTTCAGTCTAGACCTTGGAAACGTGCGCCTTTCTTGTCTTTGTAGTTGTCTTTTCAGTAAAATAGAATCTATTTTTCAGTTGCGCAATTAAGGGCCATTCACATGATTTAATAATTACCTCAGTGTTCTCATTTCTTCAGTGTAATTCAAAAGAGATAACTTACAGGTCTCACATCACTTCTTTGACTATTCTGAAAGCATTTTGTTGTGCTCCTGGCTCCAAAGCTCTTGATTTGTGCTAGTAATCGTGTAAAGATTGATGTATAAGTGGTTGTGGTAAAATAAGGTATTTTGACATGAAAGAGGGGGAGATTAAGTTCTACATTTTACATCATGCTTCTGCAGAAGAGAGAGGAAAAGGAAAAAATAATTTTTGTGAGAAATATTCAGTATCTCAGTGGCGTTCACAGAAAGCAGTGCTCACACCTGCTCGTCCTTTATCAAATTCTTTACCTTCTCTGCATCTTCCTCTTAGTTTCGTCAGTCTGCCCTCAATAGGACACCGATTCCTGACTAATGTGTTCTTAAAGGGAACAGCTCATATAATTAGAGTCATCACTTCTCAATCTCAGGTTATCATCTGTGCCTTGGGGCAAATATTCGAAGAAACTACTCTGGGTATTAACATTAAACTCACTAACATACGCCTGTGGCGTTATATAAGGAGAGGCTGTAAGCTCTGTGCAGGAGCTGGAAATAATGTAGTCTCACAGGCGACTCTGAGCACATGTTTCTACTGAATTTTTCATTATTGCTTAACTTATCTATAATCTACACAATATACTGTACCACAGAGGACAACGATGTGAATCAGCTCGAACTGAACCGACCGAGGATGGGTGTCAAATGGCTCCTTAGTAATAGTGTGGATTTCAGCCACTTAATACATGACTGATTGAATGAAACAGCTGACTTCCTGCTGACTCCCTGCACATGTGAAATAATTTACCAGTGATATTGACTCAATATTTTTTTTTATGTGTGGCTAGACTTTATTTGATTTTTTCTGGTACAGTTGTAGTTTTGTTCATGTAATGTTATTGTGCACAGTACTGTGGGTTCGAACTGCAGCCACTACCCCAAAGTCGGTTTGCAGCTCAGTGTTCAGTGCTTTTCACAGTGCATTATGAGAATTTTTGAGGGTAGTCAAGCTTCCAGTGCTCTGGAATAAATTGTGGGCTTACATGGAGGATACACATTAGTACTTCACTTTCCTCCGACTTACAAACTTACTAATACATAAAGATATATAACTTAAAATGCTCATATATTTACGAGAGCTGCTGGGGAACCTTAAGTTAGTTAAGAGCACATCTTAGATGCCTGTTGTAGAGAAACAGAGGTTTGATGCATGTTCACGCCTACTATTTGCATTTGATTTGAACTCTGACAGGGTGTTAGACGTCTGTGTCATGGTCCGGCTGAGCCTCTCCCTCATCCTTAGTGCTCCGGCTGCTTACCCCTCCCTTGAGTTTCTTGTTTGTTTTCTCTGTGTGTGAGTGTGAGTTTTTCTAGGTGTGGCTCTCCAGTCCCTCCTCCTGCCAATCAACCAGCACACCTGCAATCCATCCACTCGAGAAGCTTCTGCAGTCTATATACTTCAGCTCTCACTCCAGTGCTTGCCAGGTTGTGCAGTTCACCAAAGTGGTACTAAAGTGTGTGTGTTTGTTTGTGTTTTCCTGAACTCTGCCTAATTTTGTGTTTGCCTGTGCTTCAGGTTCATATTCCTCTGTGATCCGTGCTTGCCTCGCCCAGTGTCCTGCCAATGTGTCCTCCAGCTCACAACCCAGCTGTCTGTCCCGCTCCACCACAAACTGTGGATCAGCTCTCCAAAGCCTCCTCTCATCATCTTTTCAAGAAAACTACACTGAACCATTGCAAGCTTTCCCTGTTTGAGTCTTGCTTTCGGGTCCAAAATGTAATTCCACTTAACAGTCAGTTTCTTTTTTGTAATGATCAGAGTGCAAACACAAATAAATCTGCATTGATTTTATTCGTAATCTTGTTCCATATATTTTCATTACTTGCACTCTTTAGTGTGGTACGAAATTGTCATTACATCTGCTTTCTCTGATGTTCCTCATCTAGTACGGGCAAATATCTTTCCTTCATTTTGGTTTTTGTTTGGTTTCCATTTCAGCCATTTTCCTATTCTTCTTAGAAATTTTATAGAAGTTGATAAAAACAGACCCTGATCTTTAATTGAGGACCCAAAACATGTCAGCAACCCTACTGTACCGTTAAAAGTACACAGAACAGCACCCTAAGAACAGATTGAGGCTAGGAGTGTGTTATTTATTGGATGCTCCATTGATTTAGCCATAAAAGCTTATTATTTACTTATTGTGTGATTTTTTTTTCATAAACAATCATTGAAACTCCTTTTTTTGTGAAAGACCTGAGCCAATGACACCAAAGAGGGACAAAGCTGTGGCCATACTGGAGCTAATTCCGCTACATCCAGCACCTTAACTGTTTCCTGTTTCCTCTGTTCTGTCCTCTGAGATGTTTTATCCACCATTTTATTTTTACTGTGACCAAAAAAAAAAGCCATCTCGCTGCCTGACTTGTTTTATTTCACACAGCAAAAACTGGGGGGAAGAGACAGAGTTAGTGTTAGAGAAATGGCTCAGGAGAAAAAAGGCGAACAAACACAAGATAACAATGAGACAGAGAGCGACAGTGAGACGCTTCTGGGGGAGAAAAAAGAGGAAAACAAGAAGAGGAGGAGGAGGAGGAAGGGGGGCGGGAGAGGCGAAAGAATAGAAGAAAGAGAAAGAGAGTTAAGCCAGATTGAGAGTGTCTGCCTCGGGTGGTACTAGTCACCCTGAATTATAAATGGTCTCTCACTTTCCAAGCCAAAACACACAACCATAGCATTATACCCATGATGCATTTCCACTGGCAGGCCACTCTGCTGTCCCCTGGGTTAGCCCTCATCACTAATCTCTGTCCTCTGCTTTCCTTCTCCTCCATTCCTCTCTCTCCATCTTCTTAGTCCCCAGAGTGAAGGATTTTGCAAACTTTGCCTTCCTTTGCTCTCTCCATCTTCCTCGCTCTGGTCAGTGAGAGCTTGTACTGTGTCACAGTGAGCTGCAGTCTCTTCAGAAATAGCCTTTTCCCTCTTTTCACCTCTCCCTCGATCTCTTTCTCTTGCTCTATGAAAAGAAAATATTCCATCCACCATCCCTGAACTCTTTCCATGCTCAGCTGTCCCAGTTTCTTTTGCAGCTAGCTTTTCACATTTTGTTCCCTTTCACATTATTCTGCTGCTGTTGCTTTCATCCTTCCAATCTTTTTTTTTTTTTTCAGTGTGTTTGGTCTTTCCTTACTATGAGATCTACTGACCTCACATGCTGTCCCAGCAGCCTTCATTTCTTCCTGCACTGTCAGAGACTGAGATGCACTTAGGTCTGAGAGGACAAGAACTGTGACCTTATTTTCCATCAGAATTTACTCTGAGGTTGTTGATTATTTCAGTCAGAGCAGTTTCAGTGCGGTGGTGTGTTCTAAAGCCTGACTGAAATTCCTCAAAGATATTATTTCCTGCAAGAAAGGAGTTAATTTGCACTGAAACTATCTTTTCCAGCATCTTACTGATGAACAGAAGGTTGGATATTGGCCTGTAGTTAGTGAGTGGATCACTATCTAGGTTGGGCTCCTTTAGTAATGGTTTTACAACAGCTGTTTTAGATGCATCTGAGAAAATGCCGAGTTAGACTCAGTGACAGTCCTGCAGAGCTCAGTTAATGTAATACAGGTGAATTTTCCCATGGTTACATCATTTTACAGTGTTTGCTGAGATCATCTGTGCAGCAATGCTGGCTCTGACTGAGGTTAGTTTGTTATTGAAGAACGATGCAAGTTCTTCACAGTTTGATGCAGACAGCTGCAGATGGCTGATTTGATGGCTGTGTTGAGTAGCTGGTCAATAGTGGAGAATAATTCCCACCATTCTCTGTAAAATTTTTATGGCAAAGTAAGCATTTTCCACCAAAACGATTACTTTACCAAATGGTGACTTGATATTATTATGATGTGTAAGATATATTATGTCCTCACTCCAATCACTGTAGCTTAAATGATGTGTTTGAAATGTTAGCATGTGCATGTTTTACTAGAAAATTGATCATGGCTGGTAAAGAAAGAAGAGGTAAGATTGAGATGCCAACAACTCACCGGGGCCACCCTCACCCTCAGAATGCGTGTGTGTGTGTGTGTGTGTGTGTGTGTGTGTGTGTGTGTGTGCGTGTGCGTGTGTGTGTGTGTGTGTGTGTTTGTGTGTGTGTGTGTGTGTGTGTGAGGTGAGTTGACGCCACCCCACTTCTGCATTCCTCAGACACAGAGAGGATAAAGATGTTCCTTTGATATAAGAATGTATGGACATCGATGAGTATTGATGTATTACTCATTTAATTTACTGTGCATGTCTATGTGTATATGTGTATATGCATATACATTCATACGCACACACACACACACACACTTCTTCAGTACTTCAGTCACACAACTTCGGTCATTCAATCATTTAGTATTTATTCATGTAGCATTTGTTCATTTATTTGTATGTATAGTTATTATAGTGCTTAGTTAGTATTTACTGAAGTTAGTTGGAATAAAACTTTAATTCATAAAGAACCTGGTGATGTGAGTTTGTGTGTCTGAAAATTACGGCCACTGTACATGAGTCAAGAACTTCATAGCAACTTCCAGACTGAGACTAAATTAGTTAATTGGCTGTCAAATTTTCCCTTTCAAATGGTGATGCCCCTGGATGAATTTAATGCAAGTTAAGTTCTGTTATTTAATATAAGTATTAAACTGATAGCTTGAAGTGAGTGAAAATCAGCTAATTCCTCTTAGCAAAATAAAGTTATCCTTTTATGTCCTTTAAAGCAAATGCTATGTATGATAATCTGAGAACAAGTGTTTCATGTCATGTTGTGTCTTGCAACATATTCGCAGCCTACTTTCATAGAGATATTGGAAATGGAAAAACAAAGAGAGAGCTACAGCATACAGTATGCACTGGACATCAAAATGAGCACATACAGAGGATACATCAGCGCTTTCACTGTGACCATTTAAAGAGAAGCAATATCTACTGGGGACCCTTCAGAGATTGTCTCATTTATATAGTTTTGACAGGCCAGAAAAGGTAAAACTATTTTGTATTTCATAATGAAAAACAAAAGCATATATTAGAGAGAACTAAGACAAAAAAAAAAAAAAAACTGTGGTAACAGAAATATGTTTGTTCATTTTTGTCATCTTATCTTGTGACCTGGATTTCCATAATCATAGTTCCATGATGCTGAGGTTTTCTCAAGACACGCTGGGCGCACATTTCCCAAAATGCCACTTAATGATCTTGAGACCCTCCTTGCCAGCTAAATACCGACATCTTTCAAACTCCCCACCTCCTGTTTGTAAGCAAGGCGTTATGCTCCAAATTTTCAGTCTCAAGCCAGTCGCTGATGACATCACCATGATGTCATCAGTATAATTATTTTTCCAAATTTTAGAAAGCTCCTCTAGAGCTACAGAAATCCTGACACACAGGCTGTAGTACTGTTTGTGAAGAGTTACCTAAATGTTGTCTGTAATCAGTGGATTGCTTTTAGAAATGTGAGAACCTTTTTCATGTTGTTGTCTTGGCTTTCAGTGCTTAGCCTTCTTATCCAACAGCCAAAATGCTGCCTTGAGCTGAGATTAAATGTCCAGTTTGCACACTTGTACTCGGTGAGGAGGACGCATAACAAAAAAACGTTTGCATCAAATCCGTCGTTGCTACTATTTTGCATACATTTCATATCGCTTCCACATGGCGCTGGGTTTGTCCCTGCGGTAGTCTCAGAAGTCTCTATATAAACCCGCTGTGCAGTTAGTGCTTCAATAATGGAAACTTATTACAAGCAACTGCCCTGATTCTTCCTGTCTGCTCCTCTTCCTGACCAGCATTACACAATCTGTCCAGAACCATACAGAATGAAAACAGGGGAAAAAGGGAATACTCAGCATCATCTCACCAAACACACACACACACACACACACACACACACACACACACACTTGCCCTCCCTCCTCCTTCTCTCGTTCATCATGTTGCGAGAGAGGAAAATCGAATCATGTGCGTCCTACGATCGACTGCCAATGAGCTTATGTCCGCTTCGAAATATTCACTTCTCACAAGACCTCATCTGTTTCCCATTTTCAGACAGTGGAAATATTTCTCCCCATGCAGTTCACTTATATACTAATGTGTTTCCATCACCGCTCTGGGCTTGCCTGTGCAGCCACACACACACACACACACACACACACACACACACACACACACACACACACACATGTATGCACAACACGCTCGGCTTAATTCAATAGAAATTCATCTGGTAAAAGCCAAGTTTGTGGCTGCTTTATCTCTCTGTTCCTCTGTAAACTAATGTGTGTCAGTGCGAGAATGAGGAGAAATCTGGCAGAAGCCATTGTCTGATTTAGCTGTATGAAGTGCTTAATGTGGCAGATACATTAGAGAAAGTACACCTCTTGTGTCATGAAATAGTATTTGCATAATTCTGTACAAATGGAGGCATCCTGTGCGTTGCAGTAATGAGGAGGATTTTTCAGGGGAGAAATGGGCTTCACAGCCTTGTGGATGTACAAACACACATACGCACTGTGTTGAGGAGCTGTGGCCTGTTTGGACTGCTTTGGAACACACATGTATTAATGTGTGGGGTTTTTTTTTTTTTTTTTTTTTTTTTTTTGCGTCCTGCTTCACATTGGCACCTCAGGCTTTAAAATGAAAGCTGTCTTGGAGTGGCCTGGCACACCTACAGGCTCACCACAACAAGGCAGCTTTTCCTGTTTGATCTCTGTGTGTGAGAGTAGTTTATCATAACATCTCTTCCTTCCTCCAGCAGTCTGAACTGACTCCATTACAGACTTCATGATGAGTGGGATTGTGTAGAACTAAAACATATAACAACTACTGCAGTAATAGTGGAGCCATCAACTGCATTCATGATAATAGTAATAATAAATGTTATTTGTGTAGCACAAAGTGCCTTCCAGAACAAGATAAAAAAAAAAAACAAAAAAAAACCAAACCATTAATAAAAACACGGACCATAAGACCTGATAAAACAGCATGTGTAGTGGAAACATATAAAATGAAAGTGATTAAAGAGGAGTAGACAATAAACAAACCACAGATTTACTATAAAACAAGCCTTCCTGTAAAACTAAATAAGTTTTTAGGCGTGATTTAAAAGAAGCTAGTGACTTTGCTAACCTAAGGGAGGGGCTTCTCGGGGAAAAGGCCTGGTTTCCTTTTGTCATGGAAAGCTGTGGGAGCAGTTAGGAGGGTCCTGTGTGAAGAGCACAACCAGCGGCTAGGCTGAGAAAATCTATGATGATGGTAGGAGCAAGGCCACGTAGGGCTTCATAGTCAGTAAAGGTCTACAATATTGCTTTCTCTGTGGAGTAATGTGTTAATGATTATGCTACTTTAGCATTACTTTAACCAAAATAACTGCTGAAGTATGACTACCATTCTATTTGGCTATATACTGTTTTCTGGTTATATTAAAGTTTGTGATAATAGTGTTATCTACAATAGCCTTAGCATAATCTGGTCTCTATGACAGTGTCATCATATAATTTGCCGATAAGTTTTACCTTGTGTGTCTCACGCCACAGATACACTATTGTATTAATCTGTGCACCTGTCTGCTCTGGTTCTGTGCAGGATCATACCTCAGCTGTATCTTAGGTGTAAGCAGGACCTGAAGCATTTATTTGTGCTTCAACTCTATTTTTTTTGACAATACACACATAAACTCAAGGTTGATGCACAATAAAAAGGCCCTGAATAAATATATTTATCTATATTTTGCAGCCTAGGCAGAGCAGGGTGTGCCACTGTCTGAAAAGACAGCCCACCCCACACACACACACACACACACACACACACACACACACACACACACACACACACACACACACATGC
Organism: Chaetodon auriga; assembly: GCF_051107435.1. Taxonomy (NCBI): domain Eukaryota; kingdom Metazoa; phylum Chordata; class Actinopteri; order Chaetodontiformes; family Chaetodontidae; genus Chaetodon; species Chaetodon auriga. The sequence goes on from NC_135082.1 coordinate 3,061,631, forward strand.
ACGCACACACGTACACAAACACACACAAAAGCACACACAAAAACTTGCATGCACATACACACACACACACACACACACACACACACACACACACACACACACACGCACACACACACACCTCTATTGCATCAAGTTTGCTGAAAGATAGAGCGACAGCCCACATTTCCCACTGTGCCGTACTGGACTGAGCAGTCTGTTCAGTTTGCTGTTTTATATTCCAAAATGCAAATGTTACTTTGTAACATTAGTTTTTATACAATAGTGTTGTACTGTGTGTGTTCAGAACATGGTGGATTTTGTTGGTGATTGTCATTTTTGTGCTGGTTAATAGTTTTAATCATTAGTGAACTGGCTGACTGTTTCTGAGTTCTTGTCCGCTCTATTCAGTATTATTGAAGGGTTAAGAAACGTTATTTGTAGCGAGCTGTAGCTAATGCATTGTGCAATATGTAAATTATCATAATATTACTGGAATCCTAAATCAATTTTGTACATAACAGGTATCCAGTGTCGCATTGCAAGGATGGGAGTGATGTGCTCTGGTCTCTTCTAATCTGTTCAAAGCAGCAGACTTTTCTAAAGGTTTTGATCAGGGCTTCTCAAAGTCCAGAAAGTCAGCATCTGGACTGAACACTTGACCAAAGTCAATCCAAACCCAGCCCATAACTGCGGGACGCGTTTTGTCCCACAGAATACTGATGATTTCAGATGTGTGTATCTGACATTAATCTCCTCCTTTTTGGTTCAGATAAGGACTCATTCATTGGTAGCTTAACTGTGAGTTTTGTATTGAGCACTGACTGCATCCTTAGCAGAGGTCTCAGAACATTTTCTCGTATCAAGTTATGGATTATCATTATGGATTTTCCATGTGACTGCATTAGGAGTTTGTCCACACTACTATAGGCTCATAAAAATAACATTAACTTTGTAAGAGAGTGAAAATATGAAATAATAATATGCTAATTCGTCCCAAATATATTTCTCACTTCAAAGTCCGACCCCCACAGTGTCTGCTTAGAAAGTCTCTGACCCTTGGACAAACGTAGTTGAAGACCCCTGGATAAAGTTAAAACAGTAAGTTTGAAATTGGTCCAAAATTGTTTAAAACAAGCAGGAAAAGTTTAGGTTTTTTCTCGAGACATCAAACTTTTGCATTTTTAAAAATGGGTGGAACGGAGCACAAAGACAGTGAGCAATATCAGAAATCTTGTGCTGATTATGTCTAATTGACATGTGGAGGAAATTAGCTAATTCTAGCACTGAAAAAGTGTGACATGCTGGCAGAGGGTTCAGTACAGATGAATCATATCACAGATGTCACAGGAGTGATGTGAAGTCTAATGTCATCTATTTTATTTATGAAATGATGAAGAAACTGCTCCCCAATCTCAATGGATGCTTCCAAATGCTGGCTAGCAGGCTGGTTAACCACTTAGTTGATTGCCTGAAATAAAACCAAGGGGTGTGGCAACAACTAACAATCGAATATGAGAAACAAGAAGACATTGCTTCTTTAACTGATGCTCAAAGGCCAACATCAAACTTTTTAAGGTATCTTGAGTTACCTCTCTTGCATTTTCTTCAGCATTGCCTCTTTAAATCCCTTGTATAGTCATTAAGCCAGGGGAGGGCATTATGTTTTGCTTGTTCCTTCTTAACAGGGGCAATGTCGTCAAGGATAGTCTGACATGTTCTATTAAAATTACCCGGTAAATCATGAACAGATGCTGATTAAGGGTATTATAGGCACAGGCAGCTAAAAACCTTTTGCAGAAGCTGCTAGCTCATTGAGACTTAAAAGATTTGAGAGCACATGCAGGTAGATGCAAATGGAGCAAAGTATGGAAAATCAGCCTTTTCATCAGAGACATTAAAATCCAGCAATTCAATGTTATTTAGAGAAATAAGGTCACAGACATGTCCCTTAGTTGGATATCATATCTGTCCAAAATAAATTAAACCAGTGTTAGCCTGTAGACAGCCTATACCATATACTGAAACACACAGTACTTGATGCTGGCCATGTAAAAGAAAACCCAGAGACTCAAAAACAAGAAAAACTACTAAGACAGATAGGGGAATATTTGTAGTTGTTATTAAAATCTTTGTCCTTGATTAAAACATATAGGCTTAAACATATGTGGCTTAAAAATGGAACAAAAATATCAATTTGTGACAGAGCTTCTGCTGTACAAACACTACGCAGTGTGGTAGGTGTTCAGACAAAGTTTGAGCAGGACACATTGTTTATATAGTTCTTTTATCCAAAGTGCTTTACAACTTGCCTTTCATTCACCCATTCAATCACCAATGACAGCTAGCTAACATCCAAGGCACTGTCCTAACACTGGGAACCATCTTGCCTGAGCACACTTTGTCAGCTCTGCAATTTGTGGATGACCTGTGCTATCCACTGAGGCTCACCATGATCAATAAAGTAAATAATGCACAATGCAGCCTGATAATGTAATCTAGCGTTGTGGTGGTACTACAGTCTAAATGTACCGTCTCCACACATCAGAAATAACTACAAATTGTAAGCATAAAATGGTGGTATTAAGATTGCTGTGCACCAAGGAGAATCTACAAAGCAGGGAAAAAATACGGTAAATTATGGAACTGTAATCACTTGGTTGCAAGCCTTAAATCCTTTTTAAAATGTTAATATCAAAAGTAAGGGAAGCTGTGAATAAAGTGACAACACTGAAGCACTGAAAGAACCATAAAGGGGTCGAGCCCTGTGTCGCTGCTCATAGATTAATTAACAGTGCCTGTTTAGTATGTTTTCCTTTTAATGGTAAATTAGGGTACTCACAAGACACAGATGTAAAGTAGAATTTACGCCTTGCAGTTGTCTTAGTGTATTCAGTGTATCCACTAAACAATTAGCAGTGAGAAAAAGAGCTTCCTCACAAGGTGCAAAGACAATCACTGGAAGCTCAATATCAGCAGAACCAATGAGCTTGTTACATTCATTAAATGAACAAATATTTAATGATCTAAGTGAAGTACCTAACAGTAAAATATGGATATGAATTATATTGTATATTGACGGTATAACGAGACACCGCAATGTTAGGTTACATTTGTTCTCTGAAAGTCACACAGCATTAGGACCTAAGGGTACATTTATATTTTTCCTCCATATACACCACTGCAGACGTGATTAAGTTTAGAATGTGATGGTTAACACGTTAGTAATGACACAGAGCGTCATGGTGTAGACGCAGCGTGCGGATTGGGTATCGGTGGTGCAGCTCAGGGGAGGGAAATGTCTGAATGAGTCTGGATCTGTGCTGCACAGCGCGCCGCCTCAGCAGAGCCCACGCTCCGTCCAAATGTCAGAAGCAACATTAAACCTCAGGGGTGTTTAGGAGAACAAACACAAATGTCTGAGATGGAGAGAGTCATCACCTAAGCCTCTAAATGTGTTGGTTTCACAGAGCAAAGGATGCTGGGAGCCAGGTCTCATTACCGTCCTTTGCCTTGCTGACAACACCCTAAAGGCGGCGGGGAGCGCCAGAGCGCTTTGTTTAGTTTGTGGGTGTGTATGTTTGTGTGTCATGTGTCTGAGTGTGTTTGTTTCTTGTGCAGTGGGTGCTTAGTTCCTCATTGTCTGGGGGCCATATTCTGTTGTTCTCTATCATTATCTTAAACAACATTTCCCATCCTGCCTGCCTGCATCTCTGCTGGCTCTTCCATTAGTTTAGCCATTAAGGAGTAACTGAGCTCATGTCATGATCTCTTACAATAAGGATCTATCTGTGGTCTGAGTGGTTTTGAGATATTGAGCTTCAGTGTTTTTACATTCTAGACATTCTAGACAACAAAACTGATATGCATTTAAGTTCCTAAAGTTCCTGAATGTAAATATATAAAATAGATAAATATATCACAAAATATTTAGAAATCAATAAGATTTTCTAGAACTGTGGATTGCGGTAGAGTCATTGTTTTTAGATTCCTGGTTTCCAGCCAAGAATTTTGGCACTTTCAAGGATGATTTAAATAAGGCATCTGTGTGCCAAACCTCATAATTCAAGAGTATCTATCAGGGGGATTTTTAAACTGGGGCTTCCAACAGACAGTATTGAGAGCTCAGTATTTTGTTACAGTAGAAGGAAAAAAAACCCAACGGATATGAATTCAGCCATGCCTTGCATGCCTTAAGTTGGTATTGTTCAGTTGTCATATATTTGTGAACAAGGTCTATCAGATAACCAAACAATTTTTACAGTAGACATTGACGGCATGTGTTACCAGGGGGAATTCACCTTGTACCTCAATCCTCAGGGAAATCAAAATATCAACCAAACCAGGCAGGAATCTCAATGTTTTTTTTCTTTGTTACTCCCAGAAAATAGGGAAGTTGTGTAAATGCAGACACAACAAAAAAACTGTGATGTTCATCGATTTTGAAAACAAGGACCTTAGCGGTGCCGAACATATGAGAACTGACATTTGTGACCATATTTTGTTACGACCAACTTCTTCTTTAACTCCCACAAAAACTTCTAGGTGGTTTTATTGATAATTTAAAGTAATATAAAATATGTCTTTGATGTTGTGATGTAAAAGTATTGTGCTCAGAAGTGCTATTTGGCTTAGCATAAAGAATGGCTCAGGTTGCATGGTGACTTCTCAATGACATCATCCTTCACATTTCCTTTGTTACGTATTCTTTTTTTAATTAATCAATTCCGACAGTCAGTGTTCACTTAGATTCATGCCAAGAGGGTTCTACAATTAGTAAGTATGTATGTATATATACATTTGTTTTTTAATCATTTTACTAAGACTAAAGTTTTCATAAAACTGTTAATATGCTTAACTTAAAGGTACACTAATTTCTTACGTTTGTCTAACTAATGTAATTTCACTAATGAGCAAGAACAACTAATGAGCAAGTTGAAGACATTTTTCAGTGCAGTTCAGTTCTGTTAGTTCAGGTAACAGACCAACAAGCCTCATACATGCAAGAACAAATGTCAGGTCGGATACCTTGTAGCATTGTTTGCAGCTTGGACTTCTTGACATCACCTAAATCAGATCCTGTAAATGTAAAGACGATGGTTTGTGGAGCTCAGAGTCTGAATCTTTTTCATTCCAACTGAACTCTGCAGCAGGTAATATTACATATTAACATGACAACAACTCAAAAAGATAACCAAAAATGTGTGCGATGGGCTTCTGTGGTGTTTAAATCAGTGGTGCATAATTTCAAAACACTAATACTACTATTCCATCACTGCTATCTCCATGATCCTATCATTTCTTCCACATTAACAGCTCTGCTCCATAAATCTGCCCATATGACAATGCATGCAGAGGAGGTTATATTCGTGTTACATTCTAACACAATAAAATCCAATCTGTGTCCTTATTTAAGAACTTTAACATCCTCAGATTTCATCATGTTGTCACGGCGTGTGTTTTGTGGGAGCTGATGCAATGCAGTAAAACAAGGGAAGGGGAAAAGTGAGGAGCCGCTGAACTCTGCTGCTCTCTTTCAGCAGCAGCCTGCTGGTGTCTCGCAAGTTGTGGAAGGAGGGGAGGAAGACACTCAAAAGCACAAGTGTGTGTCGGAGTAGCATGCACGGTGAAACAGCACACACACGCAGCAAGACTCCGTTTAATTATCTATGAATAAAATGAACTGCGAGAGCTGGCTGTGAGGACTGTGTGTACTGTATGTATGTGTGCATGTGTGAGGATAAGGGTACATCTGTGTGCAATGAGTCTTTGCTTTGCATGTGGTGTGTGTGTGTGTGTGTGTGTGTGTGTGTGTGTGTGTGTGTGTGTGTAAGTTGTTATTAGAGAGCATGAGGGAGCAGCCAGTTATGGGGAAACAGAAGGAGAGCCAAGCAGTAATTCCTCTCCTTATGAATCATTCATGAGTATTTGCGTTTATGTGTGACCATGCATGTGTGTGTTTGTGTGTTCATGGCCATCTAGCATGGGAGCAGCTCTGGCTATGGCTCTGTAAAACCACAACAATCCCAGTTTGTCAAGTTGGCAGCCCTAGTATCTCCTCCTAGTAAGCTAAATAAAGGCTATGGGGGCCATTTTTACTGAATTCACCATAACCCAGCACTACTCTGGCCTTACATCAAGCATTGATACCCATTATCTTCCCAAAACATTGTGGGAGACCCCTCTGGTGGGACAGCTATATAAAGGCAATGCAACAGTGATGTCATTAGCACTGTGAATCATGTAATAATGGAGTTGTGGGGAAGACAGGAGCCAACTGTGTTATCAAAAGTTATTCCTTCATTCAACAAACTTCAAAAAAATCCCAAATTTATTTGGCTTGATGTTGCATTATTTTTCAAATCCCACTAAACTGTAATGGTGGTCAAACTGTATTAATATTTGCGAGTGACAGCAGCTTTTTGTATGATATATAATTCAGAACCACTTTTACAACATAATATCTGGTTGCTCCTTCCAAATGTTCCTAGTTCCTCGAACTTGTCTGCTCAGGCAGAACTTGTCCTCAGTTAATGTATCACTCCGAATATGATTCTTCAGTTTCTAAAGCAGCACTAATCAACACCTTTATGACAACAATGGATCAAATGATGATGTATAGTACTATGAAAGGAGTAAATACAGAGAATTATCACGAACTCAGCCGTTCACATCTCTCGTCAACCTGTTTTCTATCAGCAGCAGGTAGCTACACAGCACCAACAGCAGACAGACACGGTGAATATTGTGGAGTATTTAGCATTTTATTCTCCTCAGGAATTGGTGGAGGCCAAAAATAGAGCTAAACAGGGAGCGACTATTGAACTCTGTGTCTGCTGGATGTGTGTTAGCAACAAGTTTGCCATAACAACTTCCTAAGGTTACACCATGTCAACGTTGTACTGTTGTTGTACTGGTTCCAAGTGACCCCCAAAAATCTGTGAATGGAACATGTTTGTGAGGGTAACATAATAAAAACATGTCAACATAGACATAAATTTCCACTGCTGGTGGGTGACTATAATAACTCGTATTTACTCTATGTGATAGAAAATAACTTAGTGGCTCCGGGGGCCCTTGTGGTATAGGTTGAGAGGTACCCGTTGCAATTTCAGCACTTGGTGAGGATGCCTCTGGGGTTCCTGTCTTCGCAGGTGACCGCAAGACACACTTGAAGGGTTACATTTGTCTTGCCAGCCTGGGAGCACACATGGCTCTTTTTGAAATATCTGGAGAAAGCTGCCAGGAAAGTGGACATTTGAATTGCAACTAGACAACTATATTCTTCAAAAAACAAAGGATTCATCTGCAAAACAAAGATTGCGAGAGCCACAGCTGTATGTGTGGCTTATCCTTTAGTATTAAGTGTCAAAATGAGTAGTCTGTTGTGTCACAGAGGGGCAGAAAGATCCTTTCAGTATGTTCAAAGACTCCGCTGGTCACGCTCACAACATGATTTGAAGATTATTTTTTACAGCATTTTCATACAAGCATTCATTGCCAACAGGCTGTTGCTCTACATCTATATATAACATCTCTATCATCTTTCAGCACCATGGGAGATTCATCTGGAGGTGATGGTAGCTGGTAGAGAGACACAGAAAGAAGTGAAATTTTCAATTAACCTACTTTGATCAGCCTCTTAAGGTTTTTTATAATATTTGGGTGGGAGGAAACATGGAGTCGTTCTCAGCGCTAACATTGCATGTCTTTTCCAATTTAGTGTCCTGTTATCATGCAGGTTCATCACAACCCACTCCTCTTCACTGTGTTGGGATTAAGACAGCAGATTCCTTACCACCGTCAGCCTACACAGTGGATTAACACCAAAGCAAACCCTAGATTGTTGCTCTCATTTTCTCTGTTATTTTCCCTCACTCTCATTCTGAGGCAGCCTTCTTCTCTCCTAAATGAGCCTCTTCAAGAGGATGAGCCCAGCTTTTAGCTGAAAATCTGCATTTTGCCAATTAAGGCTACTTGATAGATATCATACCACAGTCATCAGCTCATGCTATATGGAGCCTTTAGCCCTGAGATACAATTTTGGATTACATTTTTGCTTTAATTTGGAGTTTAAGCAACTTTATGAATTCAGATAACTCAGATGAACACGCAGAAGTAATAGATCCTTGCCAGGGCTGGACTGGGACCAAAAAATGGCAGGATATTTGCGTACATTGTGTTATTTCAAAAAATGAAATAAAGCCTACATGGAAGAAAGTAACCATGCTAAAAAAATATTTATGTTCTTTCACTACTCACATAGACTTTCATCTTGGGAGAGATGCCACAATTCCCATCTTGAAGTGAAAGTAGTTGTCAAAGAAACACTGCGATGTTTTTAGACTAGTGTTTAATGAAATTTACTGTTTACAAATACAAATAAGACAATTAGGCCTACAGTAAGACCATACATCCATGTAAAATAAAGAGGTCCTCAACGTGGCACCTTTAAGTATGAAAAACAGAGAGAGCGAAAGAGAAAGACAGACAGAGAGAGAGAGAGAGAGAGAGAGAGAGAGAGAGAGAGAGCAATACAAAAACACAAAAGACCATTTCTCTCAAATATTGCTCAATATTTGTGAGAAATGTCTGTCTCTGCATTTCTCTCTCTCTCTCTCTCTCTCTCTCTCTTACACACACACACACACACACACACACACACACACACACACACACACACAGAAACAAACAGCCCTCCGCCCTCTTTACATGAAAAGTCCCTCTTCATTCTGCTAACATTTCGGCTACTTCTTACCGGGCTGACAGAAGCTATTCTGACCTCCTCAATCTGTCCCTGCTGGGTCATGTCTCTCTCCTCCTCCTCCTCCTCCTCTGAATCAACCTGAATAGCTACTTCTCCTTCCTCTGTTTTACGACTCTGTTGCACATTAGAGCTGTGTGCCTCTCCAACAGCCTTTGCATCAGGGACTGCTTTCTTCACTTGATGTTGACGGCCCCGCTGCTGCAGTCGAACTTGTGGCCGCAAACATGTTTGTGATTTTGGCACATTTAGCGGCGTCCACTTGTAGGCTTTTGAGCCTCTTTTCTCGCAGCTTCTCTGCGCTCCCCTTGCACTTTGTGGTTCAGGCCTATCCATTTATACAGACAGACACTTCTCTCTAACTCCAGTTAAACTCCAATGGCAAAATTTGATAACCTTGCCTGGAGGGGAGGGGCGGGACAAGGAGGGAGGGGAGGGCTGAGAGATTTTTTTGGACTAACCCATTGTCTTTCAAGAAAATCAACCAATGGGCCACGTTTCATGTCTCAAATACCATCATGGCCACTAAAAAAAATATTTGTAACTTTTTTAAATGAAATTATGACAGCCCCGGCCCAAAAATGTGCGTCGGCCAACCAGGCATTGCCCGGTACGCCCAATGGTCTGTCCATGGCTGACCCTTGCAGATCCTGAAGGTGTGGGTGTGGGTCATTTGTCATGTGCTCGGACACTGTCGGCATGATGCTTCTCATCATCACATATCAGTGTATATGATGAGCATATACAGGTGTTACTGTGTCAACCACGGTTTGCCAGCATTTGGTTAACAGTCCAATACAAGGCTTGATTTACAGAAGCATTTGTACTTACTGCAAGTGGAATCAATACTAAGCACATCAGTGCTTCAAGCAGAGAAAGGAGGCAGCCAGAGCCAGCGTCTTGAACATCAAGCTTGCTTACAGTAAGGCCATAGTAGACGATTATCTAGCAACTGACCTTAATCAACTTTAGAGCCATTAAGGCCGACTGGACTGGAGACAGAACAAAAGAAGGGTCATAAAACAACTTTTAAATGAGTGCCATCAGGTGTAATGCAGGAGTGATTCAGTGCTGCCGGCTAATGAAGAGTTGATGCTTCTCCTGGTCGATAGTAGTGTATATAGAAGCCAATATGGAGGTAAAGAAAAAAAGGTTCTGCATGATAAAGTCAAAATTACATGACTTCATGTTTCAGAATTTCGACTTAGTATCTCATAATTTACTCTCAAAATTTCGTATGCCACAATGTTGACTTAATATCTTTGACTTTGTATCTCAAACCTTTAATTTTATAATTTTGACTTGGTAACTCAAAAACGTTGATTACATGTCTCAATATTTTGACGTAATACATCATATTTAGTATATAAAATAGATAAGATAACATGATAAGATAGGATAAAACTTTATTAACCCATGCTGGGGAAATGAAGTCCTTACAGCCAGCAAGTATGAAAAAGCAAAACAGCAAAAACAGTGGTATAGAAAGGTCAAGATAAGGACGATACAGGATAAAGAATAAAAATCAACTATGTATGTGTACATTATGTACAGATTATAGAAATACTACTTCCCATAAAAATACTATTGCCAAAATTCTTTTGAGAAAAACAACCAATGCTATATGTTGAATTGCACTTGAGAAATGTGGTTGCATAAAAAGAACATTGAATTACATGGATCTATGTATATGTACAATATGTACAGTTTCTAAAAATACTGTTGCCAATATGGACAATAAATACAGTGTTTGTACGATTGCACAGTGGAAAGAAGAAAAAAAAACAACAAATTAGAAATTGCACAAGATGTAATGGTGTTGCACCAAATGTAGTGGATAATGTGAGTGTATATTAGCATAGATAACAGTAGTGCCAAAAACAGCAGTTTTATGATGTAGAAATGGGGAAAACAGCATCAATACAGTGCACTGGAGATAGGAGAGTGGTTGTCTATGTATCAGAAGATCGGTGGTTCGATCCCTGGCCTCAGCAGTCCACATGCCAAAGTATCCTTGGGCAAGATACTGAACCTCAAAACTGCCCCCGATCTGTGCCATCAGTGTGTGAATGGATAACGCTCATAATGAGCAGACTTCGCTACCTGAATGTGTGCGTGAACGCGTGAATGCAGACTTCGGTTGTAAAAGCCCTTTGAGTGGTCTTCAGACGAAAATGCAGTATACAAATACAGTCCATTTACCATGATGCTGGGGTTAAACAGTCTGACTGTTGGAATGAAGGACCTGTGGAACTGTTCTGTCTTTCACAGTGGATGCAGCAGTCCATTACTGAAGGAGCTGCTTAAGCCCCCCACTGTCTCATGCAGGTTGCCCATGATTGATTTCAGCTTGGCTAACATCCTCTTCTCACCCACCTCCTTGATGGTGTCCAGATGGCAGTCCAGGGCAGAGTCATCTCTCCTGACTAGTTTGTTAAGTCTTTTTCTGTCCCTCCAAGAGCTTCCACAACCCCAGCAGACCACTGTGTAGAACATTGAACCCAACAACTTTGACCCCATTTAAAACACCATAAGTCCAAATACCTTTACTGAAATTGTTCAGGAAATGGAAGTGTTCTACTTACTTTACGAGGATAGCGTAGGGGAAGCTCTGTCTTGCCATTGTCCTGTTGGATGCTTCGAGTTTAGGTCCGATGGCATCCTCACCATGTGGTCCCACAGTCTCTCTTCCCTGGAACTGCAGGGCCACTGCGGAGAACAACAAGCACCCTTAATGGCGGGCACACACTTGCAGAGTCTCACAGACACACACAGGTTCAGTCAGCTTGGTCACTTTCCTCTACTTAGTTTTTAGTAGGCATTGAACCAAGTCTTTTCTGCCCCTGTTTGGCTCATCCATGGCTGCCTATCCGGTACCTCATTGCGGGTCTTACTTCCGTTCTGTAGCCTCTGTCTGTCATCTGCAGCCGTCGCGAGAGGAGCAGCCTCTCCACGGACCAAACTCTGTGCCGTCTGTGGAAAATTATGCCACCCCTGTGTTCCTTCCCATTCTTTCCTTTTTTTCTTTCTGTCCTTGCCCACCTGTCTCAATTGTTCTTAAAACAGGTGCAGGTGGTTCAGTCCATACCAGTTGGCAAAGTTTCCTCACAGAAGTTGAAGTAGTCTGTAATGCAGTTTGTCAAACTGTCAATGTCCTCCCCGTGTGGACCTCAAAACACTTTCCATTCAGTGGTTTCAAAGCAGTCCCTCAGTGCCATACTGGACTCCTCTAACTGGACTGGTTGGTCGTTGTTTATTCACCAAAGGTATGTATGCAGGGAGCAGATAATCCAGGTTGTGATCAGAGCGGCCCAATGGGGGGAGGGGTGATGAACTGTAAGCATCCTTCGTGTTTGCATACAGTAAGTTCAAGGTTCTATTGTCTCTCCATGTCATCTAACACACTGGGTAAAGGTGGGGAGAGTGGAGGACAGCATGATCGAAGTCTCCAGAGATGAAGAGGAGGACCTGGGTGTGCAATGTCTGCAGCTGTGTGAGTACATTGTGTAGGTGCTGGCATGCTGCTTCTGCATTGGCCGACAGGGGATAACACCATTATTGCAATGATGTGCAAGAACTCCCCCAATGTCTCTCGTGCAGTGCTGCTCCTTTATACTTGTGTGCCCGGGATTACACCAGTAGTTGTTTACAAACATCCCCCATCCCCCACCATTCCTCTTGCCGCTCTCCTTTGCTCTCCTGTCTGCTCTCAGCTGTTGAAAAATGTCTTGCGAAACATGCAAGTCCGGCATGAGTTCATTCAACCAAGTCTCTGTGAAGCACATGAGACTACACTCCCGGTACTCCCTCTGCAGTCTGGTTAGCGTTGTTAGCTCTTCCATTTTACTAGGGAGAGATTGCACGTTCCCCATAAAAAGAGACAGTATGGATGTTTGTACTGTCTTTTTTTCTCATAGCACTTTGCCCCAGCTCTGCAACTCTTCCTCCTTCTACTTATTACCGCAGGGATCTCCGGTCTTTCCACTCAATCATGCTTCCCTGTCCTCCACGCCATGATGTTCAGTGCTATTCAGCTGTTCCCATGTGCAAACAATGGAGCTGTGACTGAATGGATCTCCCGATGTTGTTTTAAGTAATGCAGAAAAGAGGAAAAAGCCTATCACTAGTCCCACCAGTTGTACATCCATAGGAGCTGCTGTAACTAGCTGCCACTTGAGCGGCGCCATCTTGAACATTTAGGAGGTTGTTATCTTATTATTTAGTTTCTCAGAATTTTTAAATTGGGAATCAGTATTTTATTTCCTGCCATAAATAGGCTCCTACAGTTCAGACTATACAGAAGTGAAATTTCTAGTTCTTTCCATTATTATTGTTATTATCAACATTAACATTATATGGGAAGGCTTTTAATTAAGTACAACTTCCTCTCTACATTGTAAAGCCTTCAAGACTAATAGTGCTAATTTTGTGAAGCAGCTGCTGCAGCTGTTGTCACTTCAAACAAGCTCTAAAACCATGTTACATGTATGATGCATGGTGGGTATGCTCAAAGGCTTTCAGATCTATTATTAAGTGAATGAAGAGGTACCTGTGTGAATCAAAGCTTATTCAAATGTGCACTGGTGTCAACTGGCATCTGAGTCTTAGCCTACATGAATCCAAGTTTGATCTTGTGCGATTTTATTAGTTTAATAAAAACCAAAACAAACACCTTCTCAGCATGTTGATTTGAATTAAAAAAGGTTCTTTTTTGGGCATGATATCTATCAATTGTGTTAACAAATTATTCACCAAAGTAATATGGGATTGCAGGGAATGTAGCCCCAGCATAGCCATTATTATCTAAACAATTTCTCCAAATTTGAAACCGGAAATTAGCACTTGGCATGTCAATTACAGTTTGTATCAAATGAACATTCTTATGTGATTATTTCACTTCGCACACGGTTTCCAGATATTTCAAATAAGAAATGTAAGAAATCTATATACAAGCCCAATTCCAGAAAAGTTGTGACAGTGCAGTCATTTGCAAACAGTTTTTACTGACAATGATTTTACAAAGTGTTCCAGAGCTCATGTGCTCATGTGTTACCAACGAACCTGTTTACATGTGAAATGTTCCAAGCAGGTGTTTTTGGATTTTTCCACACTATTTTCAGCAAATGATCACTGTTTGGTTTTATTTGTTTTAAACAGCATCACAACTTTTTTTGGAACGGGAGTTAAAGATACATTTTGTTATGAGTTGATTACTGTAGTGTGTTGTTGTTGTTGTTGCCGTTGTTGTTGTTGTTGTTGTTGTTGCTCTGTGCTTGTTTTTCCTCTCTTCTCCTGTGTCTGCAGTGGAGGTGTGGCCTGGCGGTGCTGCGGGCAGACAGCGCACCTGAGGCTTATCCCTCTGATTGCACCTGCACTCAAGCAGCCTGGCGGCTTCGCCTCACTTCCAGATTGTCCAAGCTTCTTGCCTGACTTTCCAGCCATTTAGTTCTTGTTACCTTAGCCTTCATAGATTTCGCAGCTTGTCTCTTGTCGCCTTAGTGCAGATCTTGTTTGTTTCTTCGTTTGTGAGTTTCATAGTATAGCTTCCTCAGTTTGTATCCACTTTAGTTAGTCTCTCGTTAGAGTTAGTCTGTTTTCCTACCCGCTCACCACGGAGTAGTAGATAGTTTAGTTTAGGGCTGAATTTGTGTTTGTTTCCGATACTTCGGGGTTGTTTTGGTTATATTTGTAGTATCAATTTTGATTGTAATAAACCGTTTATGTTTTCAACAGCTCCTTTCATTCACGTGCTGTTTTTCTCTGCCTTTTTGGTCCAATCCAAAAACACTTAGACTGCTAACTTAATACATTTCGCACATAGTGTTCAAGAAGGGGCAAAAGTGTCATATTGTGTTGTTTGTATGAACATATTAACAAAACATGAATACCACATGTCCATTTTCATCACATTCAATCTCATTTTGTACATTCACAACTAGACATTGGTGGGAAATAAAATATATTTACTTAAGTATTGTTCTTTTACAAGACTTACACCTTACTTGAGTGTTTCCATTCAATGCAACTTTGTATACATGTAGTCCACTGCATTTGAGAGGGGAATATGATACTGTTAACCTCTCTATGTCTGACAGCTCTGGATTCTAGTTACTTTATAAAGTACTATACTTCCACAAATAGTGGAAATAGGGCCTTTATTTACCCTAACTGCAGAGGGTGCCATGCTTTTATTTGAAGCAGGCATGTGTTAGAGACAGGCCTTTGTTTCTAACTTCCTCTGATTAATAGATTTGGCCATATTGTACAACAAAAATCATCTGTTTTTTTTTTTTTGTTTTTTTTTTCTGATCTGCTCCCGTTTCTCTTGTTAATATCTGTTTCTGCATGATGCTGTTAAAACCCAATAATTCCTGTATCTATTTCAAATTAAAAGCTCTCTAGTGTTTCAGTTGACAGAATCCATTTCTTAACAAGGCTATTGTTTTGAAATATTTGCAGGGATGTGAAAAATTCAGTGACTTGGTTGTGTGCATGGTTCCATTATGGTACTTCAAAATGTAGCAACTGCAATCTTGTAAGTTTCTACAAAATACATTTTGACTGTGACATTAACACACATACACCAGCAGTGAATGACATAAGAGTGATGAGTAATCCAGAAAAGCAAAGTTTTTTCATTTTTTAAATAAATTCCCACCTATATCTATACATAAATGCATAATACTCCTGATCTTTTACTTCGTAAAAAATTTGAATGCAGGGCTTTTCCTTTCTACATAATACTAAAGTATGTTTACAATGTGATATTAAAGGCTCTGCACCCATGACAATCCCACATAGGAGATTTCAGTTATTCTGCTGATTACTTCTCTCAGGACTGAGCTTGTACAGATTGTGTTTGACATCTCTCCTGTGAGCTTTGAAAGGACTAGTGAAAGGAATGTGCTGACCTCACATAATACCCAACAATACCTCCTCCACCACTGCAGCTGTGTCCTATCAATATCATTATAACCAGTTTCTGATGTGTAAATAGCATTCCTGTCAGCATCCTGGAACAATCTCCTCAAGCATTAAGTAAATATGATGTGTGTGTGTGTGTGTGTGTGTGTGTGTGATTTGGGAAGACAGAACTTTTAAGGACCAATGTAGGCTTACAATTTGGTTACCAAATTGTCATATTGCTATTACTGAGTTTGGAATCTCTTGTTGAACAGTTGGAAATGCAGCAAGACCTCCTGTGAACTAACTGCCACATAAATGTGCATGCTTGCTATATATCTTTGTGTCTGTCAACACAGTTAAATTGAAGATCGCTTGTGATGCTCAGCAAATATGCTTTATACATTGTCTTTACCACCTCTCTGTATACCTTTGGGCCTCCCTCCCCTACCTCCATCCCTTCCTTTTCTTCTTCTGCACCTCCTCTTCCTCAGCACTCCCCACCTATCATGAATGCTCAGTGTCAGCCAATTAGGAGAGATGGTGACACAATACCCCTCCAGCAGAAGAAACGAGGGCTCCTTGTTTCTTTGAAAGACGAGCCACAAAAGGCTCACTCTCAAACGTACTGCAGCACAAAAGGATCACACTTCCATAATTGGCTGTCTCAGCTGACGTTCAAAAGGCGGCCTATTCTACTCAGATTGGAGGCAATAAACAATACAGCATGAATAAAACATTAATCACAATTATTCGTGTCAGGGATATAAACAAATGATTGCCTTTTGTAAATATTTCATCGGCGGTGTCTTCTTGCCACGTTGTCTTGTGTGGCCCTGAGAGGGGTTGAAAGGGATCACAGGAGGGGGAGATGATTTTTCTGTGCTTGGGTGTTTTGTTAAACATTAATGGGGCCAACGCCGTACGGAAGTGGCTTTAATCTTCTCGTCGCCGGAGCCGCTACCGCCTTCACTCACCTCCCTCTCCTCTCATCTACCCTCTCGATCCTCTCCACTCACCTCTACATCTTGCCCGCCCCTCTTCTCTTGATCCCCTCTCCCTCCTCCCTCCTCCTCCTTTCATCTCTTCACCCTATTCTCTCCTCTTTAAACCCCCCCCCCCCCCCCCCCCCCCCAATTGACGGATTGGGCTATCACCTCTCTCTGCTCTGCAGTACATCATTTTAGATCTGGGTTATTCAAATTAGGTTTAAATGTCATTTTTTTTCCCCCTCCCCTCTTGATGTTCCAGTTCAGACCCATTTGTCATTTTTCCTTTCTTCAGAGAGCAAGAAGCTGGAGTCATGCCAAAATGCCTTGAGAGTGTTTTGATGGGATTCCAAATGAGGGTTACATACATATCACTTCCAAACCTGGCATTTCTGTTATACAGTGTGCATATTTATTGTGTGTATTTCAGGGCTGATGGATAATCTTGATTTGT
The DNA here is from genome assembly GCF_051107435.1 of Chaetodon auriga. Taxonomy (NCBI): domain Eukaryota; kingdom Metazoa; phylum Chordata; class Actinopteri; order Chaetodontiformes; family Chaetodontidae; genus Chaetodon; species Chaetodon auriga. Next base: position 3,078,717 of record NC_135082.1, read on the forward strand.
ATACTTTGACAATCTTAATTCTTACATAATTAACAGTGTCTTAACAACTTGACAGTTTAAGTTGGCTGCAGTTATCTTAACTTTGGCTAAATTCTGTGAGACAGTGATAGAAACAACGCTATACTGTCTACTAGTTTATATGATTCTGTCTACACACCAGTTGTTAGACTCCACCAAAGATGGTTTCAGAAGGAGAGGCAAGAGACTTTTGGCTCTCATTTTCAGAGAGGTATAGATAGTAGTTAACCTGTATGTGTTGAGTGTACAGTAGCACCAGGATCATTAGTCCAATATAAAACATTGTCAGGTGTTACTTTCCAGCATTTTGTCATTATTCTCATAAGTGAACAGCTATGCAGCTCTTTTAAGTTCTGATTATATTTTCAAATTATTGGGTAAAGTTGCTACTGTACCACTAACGTAACATTTTGATAGATGCATGCCAAACTAGGACCTCAGAAACAAGCATTAATACAAAGCATATCTTGTTTAGTACCATGTGGACCATAAATATGAGTCAATAGTTAGCAGAATTTGATCACAATACATGTATAGAAAAATTGTTAATTAACCATTTTCTAAAACCATTCATCACTAGTAGCTTGTATGGGAGGAGTTGTTTATGAAGATACAGGTAGGGAGTAAAGAAAGCAGAAACAGGCCACCCAAGGATTTACAGAGATATAAAGTATTATTCACAAACAATGGGCATGTTAAGCACTTTGCCCCGTGCAGTCATGGCCTTCCTTGTAACAGTCTGACTGATGACTGCAGCAGTGTTTCTGAGGAAAAGAGCTGTCCCATGGCATTTGGCATAATGTAGATTGTCACAGGTGCATTTTTTCCAGTGAAACAAGAGTCATCCATCTGACACAAGATGAGCATTACTAAGCCACTACCCACTCATCAGGTAATGCTTTAACACCTGAGATCGGCTGCTCTTCTTCCATTCAGCCTTTTCTCCTGATTCATCAGCAACATGTTCTAATTTCCCATTTCCTCTGTACACAGCATATGCAAGCTATGTTAACAGATTAGTCTATTCCCTTCTGTCAGCCTCCTAAAGCACTGTTTCTTTGTCCATCACCACTCTTCTTAGTCTTGCCTTCTCTCTTAAAATGTCTGAAAATTGTGTTGCATATTTATTCCTGCAGAATTAGCATCACAAACACTCTTCCCAGTCTCTTTGTTATGCTTCAGGGGGAGGGAGACTGAGAGAAAGTAGATTACGCTTTTTCGTTTCTCCGAGGCACACTCAAAGCAGGCTTTCTAGGCTTCCTTGTGCTTTTGAGCAGAGCTTGGGGCTTATGGAGACGCACTCCATCTACTTGAAGTAATTTTTCTCTGGCATTTCTGTTAACCACATCATTTCCTCTCTCTATCACACTCACTTCCTCTTTCCTTAAGTCTTATTATTCATCCTCTGCCTTCCATCCCTACACGTCTCCTGCCTTATCCATGCAAAGAAACACTGATCACATTTGACTCTAGTGAAGCTACAGATTTTGCTTTACAGTTTATAGATTTTGTATGACATTTGCATAGACTGTATAAAACATGTACGTAGTTGCCGTGACCTCGCCCATAGGTTTCTGAAGAGGTGGCTCCTGCTTTCACCTTCTTGGCAGTGCCAGATTCCACCCAACTCCTGGATTATCCAAAAATGGGCACAGGGGTGGTTTGTGGGTGGAGCTGAAGCAGCCCAAATCAAGCCTGGTTGCTGAAACCTAGTGTCTAGCTTCCACTTAAAGCAGCCTGCCCATAATTGCTCATTTTAAGACTTAATACCATGGGATATATATGAATTAACTATAGAGAGCAAAACCACATTTTGTACCAGGCTGTAAACATGTTTACTTTGATTGACTCAATTTTGGAGTCAACCTCAAGTGGAGTTGAGGAACTGCTGTTTGTGGCACATGCACATTGACTTCATCTTTCAGTCCCAGAGGTTGCCGAAGATGGAGTCACAGACACATAATAATTTGAGAGCAGTGAGAACCAGGTGAGAAAATGGACAGATTGTGAAGTCAAGACTGTTACAGTGGCACAACAGTGGCTGTTTTGCTGAGGGGAAAAAAAATAAATAAATAAAATTCACGATAGAATATTACATGTATGGGGCTGAGCCCCTCCAAAGGTCCAGTAGAACTGCTCCTGGCTCATGAGCATACAATACATTTTGCATCAAGCTTCACGTTTGCTCATTGTTTTGCATTAGTTACTCCAGGTTGCAACACACATTTTACCTCCAGCTACTTCAGGTTTACTGAGGTGCAAACAGTCCATTTTACACCCAACTACATCAGGTTCAGTCATGAAGAAAACAGCACATTTTACTTTTAACTGCTTAAGCTTATGCATTAATGACACATGTTATATCTATGAGAAAACTGCACATATCGCATCCACCCTCTGTTTGCTTATGAGTGAACTATAACACCTGGAAAAAAGTTGGGACACTGTGTGAAATATAATACAGAATGTAATTATTTGGCTGATCCATTTTGACCAATACTCTGTTGAAAACAGAACAATGGCAATCGATTAAATGTTTTACCTCCTCAACTTCATAGATTTTCGTGAATTTGTTGGGACAGGAGCAACAAAAGACTGGGAAAGTCGTAGAATGCTCCGAAAATACCGTGGAACATTCAACAGGTAAACAGGTTCATAGGTAGCAGGTGATAGTATCATGATTGGATATGAAAGGGGCATCCTCAAAAGGCTCAGTCATTCACAAGCAAGGATGGAGTGAGGTTCACCACTTTGTGAACACATGATGTATAAAGGATATTACTATATGGGCCCATGTCCAAGTAGTAATATCCTTTGTTGGTAGCACTTGTCGGTTGACCATTGTTGATAAAGACAGTTCTTTTGCAGATGATTGTATTCTGTTTTTAATTACATTTTAAACACTGCCCAAACATTTTTGGACTCAGGGTTGTGTGTGTTTGTGATCGCTTCAAACTGCTCATGAGTGAAAATGTATTATGCTTCCAGCTAGTTCAGGTTTGCTCATTAGCACATAAGGTGTTTTGCATTCAGCTACTTCAGGTTGACTCATGAACGAACAACGCATTCAAAATCTAACTACTTCAGGTGTGCATGAGTGAACAGTGCATTAACATTCAGCTGGTTCAAGTTTGCTTTAAATGAATAGCGCATATCGCATCCAGCAATTTCATGTTTACTCATGAGCAACCAAAGCATTCTGCATCTAACTACAGCAGATTCGCTCATGAACAAATGGTGCATATTGAATCAAGCTACTTCTAGTTCACTCAAGAGTGAAGGAAGTGTTTCACGTCCAAGTTTGCTCATGAGGATATGCCAAGAGCTTAATTACAGGAAACACTTAAGTGAATACTGTAGGAAAGAATCGACTACCCAGGATCCCAGATGTTGTGGAAAACACTCCTTTGACCACAGTGAAGATGCCATGCCAAAGATGCCGTAAATAAAGGACCTCCAGAAATAAAAAAGACTTGACAAGTTCAGTGGGTATCATTTCAATCCCTGTGTCATCAGATCGAACACAATTTGTGGTGTGGTTCCAAGATAGGGGATTCAAACAGCATTATTAATTGTGTACAGAAAATATGGCAGGATAGTGCATTAAAACCGAATGCTACTATGATTGTGTTAATAACAGCTGCTTTGAAGAAGAACGAAAAAAATAACCTTCTCTTTCATACTATGAGATTTGGCAGAATCAATAAAAAAGATTCAGTATTCATCTGTTACACACTGTGATGCATTACCAGAGGATTATAAAATCATTACAACCAAAGATGAACTTTTCTCACATTATAAGCACAAGACAAATAGCTTCTAATTAAATATTATGTCATTAAGTAGACAGCTGCCCTATAAAGTATTAAACTCCATAATGGTATGAACAGTGTATTATATCATTCTAATTAGCATTTGCTGACACTGCTTAAAATGTGCACATATTCAGTTATGTAGTGAAAAGCAGGGTAAACCATGACCTACAGTTACATTTTCCATCTGTCAGTATGTTCATCTGTCCATCCAAAATCTGTCTCACTTACCATGTTTACAGTCACACTGGGGCTGGTGATGGTTCCCAGACTGACCCCAGAAACACAGAAAGAACCACCACTGGACTTTCGGGGAGACTGAACATCTCAAGTATCTTGATAAACACAGGATTGATTGGCGTGAAATTTGTATAGTTTATACCAGATTTTTTCGAAGTCTGGCAACTGAGTGTCCCCTCTCACACAAAACTGTGAGACAAGTGTGCAGACGGGACCGCAATAGCTAATAAGAGGGAAGCAAACGTTGGTCCTGGAGCAGCTCACAGTGTTGCCAAGCTATGGTAAATATTCTAGCCTTTGAGGCTAACAACCCTCATTCTAGTCCTTGAGTTAGTGAGCATACTGCTGTTGACAGATATTAAAACTGATCAGCTGTTAAAATCTCACCTCCAGTCCTGGACTTGATTTGACCATGTCTTCACAACCATCTTCTCATCCAGACTCGTTTGGTCTTCTGCCTTTGCTTTTTTCACAGCAAAGCATTACTACAGGAAGTTGTTGCACCATGTCAGTCTCCATTTCACCAAATCACAGGACCAAAGTACGAATACTAACTTCTTGTTGTTTTATGAGCATCAACATGTACGTCTCTGTCATACTTTACTGATAAAAGTGACAGACTGACCAGCTGACATAGCTGCACCTAGTTAGTAAACAGCCTGAATTTTGTGGGAGCACCATGACTGGTTGCACAGGTTTTTTTATAATCATGGTTTCAGACAATTTGTGCGTTTATTACAGAGCCAACAGTGGAGAGGCAGATGAGGAAATGACAGGACAGAACAAGAGGGCATGCAGCACAAGTCCTCAGCTGGACACGAACCAGGGACATCGCCTTAACCTTTGGTCCTGGTGCCTCAAGACGGGTAGATTGCCCTCCTCAGGTTAAACTGCGTAATAGCATGTGAACTATAATATCAGTAGGGAGGATTACTTCAGTGCACAGTCAGTTTAGTGAATGTTAATGGATATAAACTTAGTAAGTAAATGAAAATTAAAAAGTACATGAAACAGTAGGGTGTGTGTTTTTACATCGTTTATGCGTTTTATGAGCATTTTATAGGGATGAGAAGCCAAATCTCAAGAAATTACATATCATAACTATATTGATGGAGGGGAAATCAAAATTTTTGATCTATACAACTTAAGTATTAGATCAAAAATGTGTGTGTTAATATTATTAATCTATACCATTCACCCAGTATCACAGGGGAAGTGTTGCATGATTTGTTGTTTGATGGCCAGAGGAAGAAGTTGCACATGCACATTGTATGTATGTATAAATATACATACATACATACATACATACATACACATTTACATGTGTAGATTTAAAATACTTGAGTATATACTATCTTGTCTGCATGTTACACACTTAAGGAATGGTACAACAAAGTTTTCTATTTTCTTGTAGTAGTAGTAAAATGTGAAACTTCACCAAGATGGTTTCCATGCAGTCTAATGAAAAAATAAATGGAATTAATCATTTTTTTGTCCACAACTATTTATTTGATCAAGTCACAAAAGCAAAAGACATACATGTGATTTCTTTCTGAGAGTTACATAAGAAGACTGATATTAATAGCCTTACTTCCATTATCGTATTTTATGCTCATCATGTTAGCAAAGGTTGATGGAAACTGCAAAATAATAAAAAAAAAAATTAATTTCTCATTCCCAAGTCATCAAATACCAACACTTTGGGTTTCCTAGGCCATCAAATACCAACCCAAAGCATTGGAATGAAGACTCAACAGTCAACTATCTTTCTCCAGAATTGCTCACTGCAACATGTTGCAGAAAAAAGAAAGAAAATAGGCAAATGTCCTAAAATTTCTGGTAATTATATCACATATGCACCATACTATGTGTCTGCCATTTTCTTTCAAGAAAGCAAACATGTTTCTACATTGAAAATGCCTTAATGGTTCCCACACTGTTTTAAAGTTAGCATTACTCTAAGTCAATTGACCACTTTCCACTTTATGTTCAGTGGTGAGCATCATGTAAGCACAGTCTGAATATTCTCCTGCTGAGTGTTTGATTTTCACTAGGAGAGGTTCAGTCTACATTGTCTGTATTTGCCTGTGTATTTGCCTGGAAAACAAATATCCATATTATTACCAGCTCATGCAAAAGTGGAAGAATCATTTGTCAACTTCACTTTAACAGAAAGTGGTGCAGAAAATGGTATGACATCAACCTAAAAGGATAGGGGTTCTTCAGATGAATCAAAAAGCATGTAAGATGAATAAAGTATCTGAATAATTGTTTAAGATGTAATTCAGAATGTCGTCCCCTTCGTAATAAAGCACGGTGTAATCCTGTCCAGCTTTGGAATTCATTTTCATATCCAATAGGCTTTGAGTTGGTCAACTGGGTAATGCGGTCACACTGGTGAAATCTATCTATACAAACTCTGGCACAGGTGATACCATACCATACCGCCATCACTGCTCTGTTGGCAACAATTCACTAAATTAGCAGTCAAAGGTGTACACAAACCTGTGTTATTGTACAACTTCTCAGTCCCATAAAATGTGCTTCACAAACATGGCTAAAATGTTCTTTTAATGTCCTCCTCTACTACCTGCTGATATTACTCGGTTGTTTCTTTTGTATTACAACGTGCACACTGTGAGCTCTCTAAGCAAACTAACTTCTATACAGGCCAGTCTATGCAAACACAGTGAGACCAGAATCTTAATGTAGCATAACGCCTCACAGGTCAACATCATTATGGTCACCAGCAGCAGAAAAAATTATGTCCTTAGTGTGCTAAGCATTTCACAATGAAATAGCCCTCACAGTATTTATGTTTTGGATGCCTTTTCGATGGAAAGCAGAATTTTTAAATGCATTTTTAGTCTACAAATGGAAATCACTGAGCTGCAAACCATCGAGTTCAAATGTAGCTACAACAACCTCCCTCTGCTTGAGTTCTATAAACTGATTATCATTCAACAATTGATCGTGTTACACATGTGCATACAGTGCACAGAAAAACAAGGGTTAGGTCCAAATTCAGACTTCAGAGATGGAGCTGGTGCAGCTAAATAATTGATGCTAATAATAATAACAATATCGGTATAACGGCAAAGCTTGCAGAAATTGAGTAAAATCCAGATACAGGCTGTCCAAAAAAGCAAATAAATCTCTAGAGGAGTAGGCAAGAATCAAAAATGCAACAAAACCAGACAGGGTATGGTGAGGTGGAATTAATCAACAATCACAGAGACAGTGAAACAAAGACAGGAAGTAAAGCAAAACATGAAACATTAGGACAACAACCTTCAGTGTAGGACAGGAAACATACTAAGCAACTCCATAACCATTCCAGTGCCCCCTTTCAAAGGACAGCTCCCACACATCAAAAAAATGTCCAAAACGTTCAAGCCAAACAGGTTGGGCTAAGGGTGTCTAGTGGAGGAACTGATTAGCAAGTGGCCCAGGAGCTGACAAATGGAGGGCTGTGCAGGGGCGGAGCCAGAAACTTCAGATGGGCAGCCGGGAAGTTGGACAGGGGCAGAGCAAGGGACCTCAGGTAGGTAGCCTGGAGCTGGAAAGGGGCAGAGCAGGAGAGGTCCAACAAGTGGTCTGCAGGCTGGCAGAGCCAGAGATCTCAGGCAGGCAGCCTGGGGACAGAACCACACCTCTTGACAGGTTTCTTTGATATATTTCTAAATTGTATTTGATGTTCCATATATTAACATGTGTAAAATGTATGATTGTAAATGAGAACTTGAAGCACTTGAAGTATTTGGAGTCAGTGTACAGCAACCCATTTCCATGCTTCTTCTTGCCACATTGTTACCAGCGCCGCCAACCTCCTTTACTACCCTAGCTGGTGGACCTATACACTCGTGGCTCCAAGTTATATATTAAGGCTGAAGCTGGGCATAACCCCACAGTTTGTCTAAAACATTTGGGCTAAATCATTTCTAAAAAAAACATTGTATTCATTGTCTGGAGTATTGAATAATTTATAGACAGAATATCAATAAATAGATAATGTAGATGCAAATAATTATTATGATTTTAAAAAAGTAAAAGGCACATCATTACATTAGCTGGAATCATAAATGGTTCATGTGGATTCAGTAAGCAGTAGAGTCCATTTACACAAATTTGGTTGGACTAATTTGAGCACAGTATAAATGCATAATCCTGATTTTTAACAAAGAGTTAAACATATTCGAACATGCGGAAAGACTTAAAATGGGGAAAAATGAATATTAATATTTGGACAGGGTATATATGGGCAAATGCGCGTCTCTCCTCACATCTTCAGCTTCAGGGACTAAGATGAAAGGAAAAGACTCAAGTGAGGGAAAAATGTATGAAATAATTACTCATTAATTGGCACATACCCAAGGTTTTTGGAATCCCTAGTATCCCCACACTGAGAGAGGTTACTTCAACTCCAAAATTGATAAAGGTCTTTGAATTGCTCCCAGTTTGAATTGCACCAGAGCTGAGACACTTAGATGATGTCAGTTTTCTAGTTCATCTACATTTCAACCCTGACCTATGATCCTGCAATTTGATCATTGATACAAAATGAGTTGCTTCAGGGTGAAGAAGAAGCTGATCTGAATGTGAAGCTCTGGAATCATCAGGTGAGCTACATCTAACCCTTACCTATGGTCATGACCTCTGGGAAGTGACTGAGAGAATGAGATCAGAGACACTACTGCTCACTCACAATCACAGGATGCCTCCTGGATGTCTACCTGTGAAGGATTTCCTGACACGTTGAACAGAGAGACATAGGGACTGACCCAGAAGACTCTGAAGGTCTAACATTATGTCATCTAGACTGGGAACATGTTGGAATTGACCCAGCAGGCGTTCATGACATGGCTGGGGATAGGGATGCCAAGGCTACCTTTCTTAGCCTGCTACAAATCTAGAGCCAGTGCTGCATATGTGGTCCAAAATTACTGAAATCCCACTTTTAGTGGTATAATTTCTGTTGAACATGTATGTATCCATGGGAACCTATCCACAGACTCTTCAATTCCATGTGTCTGGATGAAAAAAATTAAAAAAGAAAAAGTGAAACAATGAAAAAGAGCAAAAACATCCTTAAAATGTAATTTGTTCAAAGCACCAATTAAATAACTAAACAAAATAAAAATCAATGTGAGTTCAATGTGAGGCTGTATTTTTTCCATTGAAAGAGCTGCAATTAAAAAAAAAAACAAAAAACAAAACTCAACATCTCAGGTGGATTTTGTTATGTTCTCAGAGCCTAAAGCTCTGAAAAACGTTTGCCTGCGGTCAACATTATTTGTTTCTCTTACATGACATGCAATTTTGAAATTCACGTGATAAGGAAACATGAACAGTTTTATTCTACCACAAAAGACAAGTCATACAAAATGCATTAAAGGCCCAAGGCAAACATTTGTCAAGCAACCTCCCTCAAGGCCTGTAGTTATGTTCAGGAACTTGTCTTGAGGCTTAAAACAATGCAGATATTTAATATGCAGATATTTTGCCATCTTTATTTGATAAAGAATAGATGTCATACAGTCAACAACACAGAGAACAACAAAGTCGTAATGCAATCACTGTCGAGTATCCTTTGAGGGCCATGCGAAATTAATGGCCACATATACCGCACTATCCTCCAATGCAATGGCTGGAAATTTTGGCAAGGCATCTGATGTCAGATGATAGTGATGATGACACTATTTACAGGTGGTTTCCACTTTTGGGTTAGTCTGTCTTGAGTAGAAGGGAGTATTTGCAAAAGTCAGTTTTGAAAAACTGTTCGCAGTAGTAGGTTGTCCCAAACAGAGATGCAAATTTCTGTGCATGTCTCCTCAGAATGGGAAAATCCTCAGGGTGTACATACAGTTTATACAACTCAAGCAGAGGGAGGTTGTGGTAGCTAGCTTTGAACTCGTTGTTGCTTTGCTCCTCAGGGATTTTATGTTCTGGGATGTCAGGCACATCAGCTGGTTCCACATTAAATGACATAGCAAATATGTTGAGTTCCTTTTGTTTACTTTTCATGTCCTGAAACTCTCATCAAATGCCTGAAGGAGTGTTGCACTCTCACCAACATATTCAGATGTCATAGCAGCTTTTGTTCTTGCAGAGTAGGAAAATACACACTAGTTACACTTGCCAAAGCTTTAATTTGGCTTCAAATGAATTCACAGACAGTTGACAGGCTGGCAGGAGTTTTAGGTTTAGCTCTGAGCCACGCTTGGTAATGTCCAGCATGAAGGCCAAATCACACACTTGACACTTGTTATCACTGTGTTCCACGTGAAGTTTTCTGTCATGCCGATGCATTACTCCAGACAAACTGACAGTGTGAAACAATTTTACTTTGATCGGTTCTAGCAGCTCCACAGCAACAAGGGACTCCTTCACAAATTCTCCTTCTGAATGAAGTTTCAGCTTCATAGCAATTAACCTACTCACCACAAAACACAAAATTGAATAACATTGTCTGTCTCCCAATATGGTCTTCTGAAAGCTGCTTCTTGGGCATCCAAACTCCATTGGAGAACATTAACTTTATCCAAGCACATTTGTCTTTGCAGCTCATCCAGTTTAACGTTTTAAGCTGTAATGACACTTGAAATTGGCCTTTTTCATCACAGACAAACTTAGACACCCTAGCTTGTTAGTATACTAGTTTATGTTTTTGTTTTGTTTATGTTTATGTGTATTTGTGTTTAATGTATGACTGAAGCAGTTATAAAATTACGTTGTATGTGTGAGGATTAAAATATTGTGCATTGACAATATAACCCCATATCCATTGAACATGAAGTTTAATTACATTGAATGATGGATGTGAGGCATCCATATATGTCTGGTTTTCAGGCACTTTAATATTGTTAAGTGCCTAATCAGATATATGGGAGCTTTCAGCTTCCCAGTTGTAATTACAAATCGGATGATGACTATCACAATAAACTAACAGTGCCATACAATAACATGACATGAATAAACAATGTGGCTCAACAAAAGATGTGAGTCCGTGGGTACATCAGACATGTCTGTAATAATTGCAGGACAGGGAGAAGCAAACTGTAGAGGGTTCCGACAGTAGCGGCTACAGTTAAGAAGATAAAATATGGCTTTAGAAGAGACCAGGTTACAACAATGAAGTACGTGTGCTGGATTGTAGTTTTTATGTAGCTGCTAACTGTTTGTTGGTTAACTTTGTTAAACCAAAAAGGTTTAGATTTTAAATTGCAAGTGTTGTGGTGGAGCTGATTTGGGGGATAATGTGCAGTAACCCCAGGAACATGCTTCATTTTTTCTTAAAGATGATGAATGATGATGAATAAAATCCTGAATGAGAGACTGCATTGAGTCACATAAACTTGTGGCACAGAGTCTAGCTCTGATGTGACATCATGACTTTGACTCTCAACATTGTTTTGCTTGTACATAATTTGGGCTGAACTGGTAGCAAACCGTTGAAATCAAAAGATATTTGCTCAAGAATAATTACGTGCTGTGTAAACTCCCTGGTTTGTTATCCTTTCCAAGATATTATTAGGTACTGATTTTTGATACTTGACACTCATACACAAAAACTGTCACAGAGCCAGCCCCTTATGCCAAGGCCAATTTCAGTGTTTTCATTTTGACCCTTGACTTTTTGTTGTCCCCTCCAAATTTAAGTGGCATTTGACCCCAATGTTTAAATGGACTTGCACTGACATACAAAGCTGGTGCCTTAGACAGATACAAGAATCTTGGGTGCATATTCATCCTAATGGTGCCCATCTTTCCCAGTTTAGTGTGTCATAGTTTGATTTCTACAGTTGATCCATGTATTTCTAATCTGAAGCATCTCACCTTTTGCTCTATCACATTTCCATACGTATTCATTTATAGCTCTGTAGAAATAAGATTTTCCAAGGCAAATCACTTCACACTTTTCCATATTCCATTTATATCCTGATATGGTCCTGTATTCTTTTATGTTTTTTAATCAAAGCTGTAAGAGTACTTTCTAGTTTTGTCAAGTATAGAAGAATGTTGTCTGCATATAACTCTACTTTAAGCTACATACCTGCGATTTTTAAACTTTCTACTTCCTCGTTTATTCTAATACTCACTGCCAATGGCTCAAAACATAAAGCAAAAATTAATGGTGAGAGAGCATCCCACTGTCTTGTCCCATGTCTAAGCTCAAAAGGACTTGGTAGTGTTCCATTAACTCTGACCTGAGCTTTAACCTAGGATTATGTAAAACAAAGATACGTCATGTGACAGACAGCTATGTATGGAAGGTATTCAATGATGTAATGGAATATATATTAACATGACATACAGTAACAACTCAGTGAACTTACCTCTTGTGATTCTTGATGAATTGTGTGTAAATCCAAAAAATCCATAATCCCAGACAAAACAAACAAAAACAGTACATCGTTTCTTTTGTCTGGAAGAACAGCTATGACAGGAATGGGACTGGTGGTTAAATTCCATTGGTATAAAAGCAATATGATTGTTTTGTTCTACAATTGTTTTCAATAATCTTCTGACAAAATCAGACTTTAGCTTTACCATTAGCCACGCATTGATACTTCTATTGCAGTATTAGCAATATTATTTGATGATGAGAAATCAGTATGAAATGACAGTCCAAACAATCAAATGAATACACGAGTGGGCAGTTCAGTATCAGGTAACAAGTCAAAACACAGGAACACATAACAAGAAAGCAGGGACACATTTAGGTGGCTGGAAAAGAGTTGATCTGATCAGGAGCAGGTGGAGATGGGCTAGTATAATACTGTAGGGGATAATTAGGGAATGAAGAACAGGTGAGCAGGTGGATGTAGGAGTCAGCAACTCAGGCAGTGGTTGTGACAGCAAAGTTTGCTTCATTGCTTAAACTTATGAATCATTTGATGAGTGATGTATACAAACACACTCCTGAAATCAGCATGACTTGCTCTTACCAGTGACAGTGGTACTCCAATGGCCATAACAGATACTCTATAACTGATTGCTGTCATTACATCTATGGTTAAAATGTAAGAAATATACTATATGTTTGTTTTTTTTTAAAAAATGAAGGTAAGGCAAAACTTACAGCTAAATTTCACTAAAGTCCACTGTAACACTCTACTTTTTGTTTGCATCACCAAAGCATGATATGGACTGCAGTGCCAAAACCCAGGCCACTTTTATTCCAAATAGAAATAAGAAAAACAAAGGTGCGACAACAGCAATAACCACAATACGTGTGTGTGTGTATTGTTTTGCACTGTCATAATTTTTCATATCACTGAGACTCCGTCTACTCATATACAAATATTTCTTGTGTGTGGACATGCAAATGCAACAAACAAGCAATTTCAAATTAGCTAACACTAGCTAAGTAGCTAAGTAATATAAAATGTAAAAGCTTTATATAAAGGGCGTGAGAATGGAGCAAAGGTTTAGGTGTCTACACTGGATCCCATTCATTTTTTTGTTTTTTTCTTTATGCAAATGATACAAACTGAAAACATTAATATGAAAATAAATATACGATGACATTAATGACTTTGAGTAGGTAGATTTTCTCTTGAAAAGACTTATTAACATGGGTTCTTCTTCAACAAGTAAAAACATCTTTTAATAATCCTAAGTCTTTTTACCTTTTTAGATACATTATTGTATACCTGAATGCACTATAATATACAAATCCCTTCTGTGTGCCTCAAAAATAGTTGCATGCAGTGCCATGTGCCTTTGTCTTAAGTTGAGGTGTCCACTTTCTGGGGCCCTTCAAAGAGGATTGTTGCAGAACATCATGCTCTCCTTAATAAATATCTGAACATCTCCGTGCCTTCCACAGCACCAGAAGCAGGTGTGTGATGAGGAGGCCAAGAGTCCCTCGGTCTCCTGAAAAACTTCCAACTGTTTCATCAAGTGTCAGAGGACTCGCAACATCTGTTTGATTTCATCAGCAGGGGCTTGCATGGGCTTTGAGGTTCCCAGTGTTGCTGGAGCGCTCTGCATGTCGCTCAGGCAGCTGCACAGACAGAAAGCAATAGGCACATCCTTGCTGCTTCTCTGCTCGTTGACTGCTCTAATTGAGTAAACAGCATTACTCTAATAAGAATATCTGAGTGTGTTTACATGCAGGATCAAAAGTAAACTACTGCATGTCCAAAAAGTTTCAAATCATAGGGAATCTGACAACGAAACAGCTTCCAACACTGCTTGTGGGATTTGAACACACTTTTGCAGCAGGAGATCAGAAGCCCTGGAGCCCCACACCACTCAGCCATTTTGACAGCCAGTGTGTAGAGGAAACACGGTGAACATATGGCCCCACTTATCCATCTGATTCCACACACTTTTGACACCATGTAGAATCATCAATTGGCACTACATGAACATAGATCACATAAAGAAATCCATTAATCTATGTTGTATAATTTAGATTTATAGTCAGATTAACAAAACAAATATAATGATTTAATCCTTAACATAAACTACTATATACCGAATTGTCTCTTTGGTTAAAGTACCTCTCTGGATCAAACTGATAAATATGCATTAGCATATTATTGTACTCATCAATAATACAACAATTGTTGTTGCCACTGCTGCTGCTGTTATTCTGGTTAATATTGCACCAAATTATCAATATTAGACCACGTAAGATGACATGTGTTGCTGCTTGTAACACAGTGGCAGACGAGGCAGAGATAGAGTAGCAAATTTCTAACTGGAGAGGAGAATCTCAAACTCTTCAAACAGAGGCTGAAGAGGACACTGTAAAATATCTCGAGCCTTATGCATTACTTTCTTATTGAAAACATTAGACAGACCGGCCAGGTTAACACCAGCGATCACACTGACCATTAGTGAAGATCATAACGTAATTTTACATTATATAACAATTACACATAGCCTCATAGTAATGTTTAACTGGAAAATCCTTACTAGTGCCAGCTTTGCTGTAATAAATTGTAGTCAGTTATTTTTCTTCTGCCTACCCTCTCCTTCGCGCTTTGTGATTTTTCCAGTGTAGGCTACTGATGTTATTTGATGTTTACCTGAAAGCAAATTGGTGGTTTTGTAAATGATACAGTGACAAAGAGGTGACAGACACATCGGGGCAGAGCTGAGGGGAAGCGGCAACAGTTGAATCATTACTGAAAATATCTAAATTCACATCTTCTAACCTTACTACTTTATGTTATACCACATTTTCTTATATGCATACCACATAATTAAATGTTAATGTGTGTGTTTAAAATGTGTATCATCAAATAAGTTTTTCATTCTCACACGCGCGTGTGTTTGTGTTTGGTATACAATTTGATGTGATGTGCCATAATCGGGCAGAGGCGTGGGGATGATACAGTGGATGTCAGGGTGCCTCTTTTTTAAGCCACTGCACATGAAAATGCATGTGTATGTTTGTTGGCTCAAACACTTTAAAACTTAAAACACTGGTGCATTATTTTATGCCCAGCTCACCCTGCATGTATAGTCCATTCAGCTAACAGAGGAGCAGATACCTGCCATAACGCCTCAGTAGTACTACAATCAACATATTCTCACCCCCAACTCATCAGATATGGCAGCTTGGCCAGTGGCCCTGATTTCTAAAATCTATGATGCTCTATGTACCTCTCTAACGACAGTGTTGCACGTACAGGCCTCCATGGTCAAGTAAGCAGTAATAAATAGGCTATGCAACATCCAGTTAGTAAAGTCCTGTTAGATTTTCAAAATAAAGCTTGCTGAGAACAATATTAAATGTGGTTAATATGTGGTCAGGTTAAGGCACCAAAACTAGGTTTAGGAAAAGATCATGGTTTGGGTTAAAGTAATGTATTACATAATATTAGTTCCATACATTAAGTTCCGTAACCTCAGTCACATACATTACAGTAACTTGCTTAAAAAGTCAAGATTACTTTTGCTTTCACCCGTTTGCATTTGACCAAACAAACCACCTCAAACTCCTCTATGTCTGGACTTTTCTTGTTCTTTATACTGCATCCATTGATTTTGACAGCACATCAAAACACCTGCAGTGGTACCAACGGTGTCAAAGTTTGAAGCGTCAGACCACTGACCACATGTGACGCATTGGGAGTGAGAACGGGCTGCTACAGTCATGTAGACTATGTCCTCCATATCTGTGACCTCAATGTTGAGATTGAATGAAACAACAATAAAGCAGCAATTCTTTTCTCTGTCATGTGTGAAGGTCATATTGCGGCTTTAATCCTATGGGCTACAGTCAGTGGTGCTGGCCTCAGTCCTTCTCTATTTGTCCATCCCTGAGGCTGGCTTTCTGCTGTGTCCTTGGACACTGTGCTCACACAGCCAGTATGAGTGCCACATCCACATGCACACAAGTAAATACAGTAACACACGTGCATATTGCTTACACACACAGACACCCACACACACAGATCAGTCATGGCTCTGGGGAGTGAGCAGTGCGAGCCAGAGGCATTTCTATCTAATACAGCTCTAACAGCTACTGTGTTTATTCCTGGATCAGTTTAACACCTTCTGCACACTACTCACCCTCCACCAATCCCTCGCACCCACTGGGAGTCTGGGAGTGAAAAGGCAGGAGGGTGGTGGTGTAAAAACACTGAGCGTGCTTTATGAAATATATATACTTGCTTGTGTCACCCCATGTTTGTGTGCGTGTGTGTGTTTCCCACAGGATACCAAACTGCCTCCAACATTATTGGGTGCTATTCTTATCTCAGCAGTTGGGATAAAGGAAGATTGCTCGCCTTTTGTTCCAACAAGGAGGATTGGGTGTCAGGCAGGATAACACCTCCTCCTCCCCTCCAGAATCACTGCTGAGAACCCATAGCCGTAGAGTGTTTGTCTGGATTCAAGTGATTACCATGGCAGTGGTACTTTCTTGACAGTAGTTTATTCTGATATGCAATTTATTTAGAAATTCTATGACTAATATCCCGAATAATTACAAATTTTATTCAGCTACTGGTCATACTAGATCCAATAAGAATATAACTGCAAAATCTTTGAGTGTATGCAATAGACTAAGAGTGCACTTTATTGGTCATGAGATCAACTTTCCTTCACTTGCGGGGAGAATGTGTTATTTCTTCTTCCAAATGTTACAAGGTCATGCTTAAAAGTGAGTTTATATAACTTTTGCAGAATAATGGCCACTGTACCTGAAGGTAAACGGTAAAACATAGTCTAATAGCACAAGCAGAGAGGAGTTATCAAGTCAGCAAACTTAGTAATGTGTGTCATCAAAGCAATATCCATTTAAAGTTTGCTAGCTTGATAGTTAACATTACCTAGCAGGAAAAACCTTGCTGTATTAAATTAAGCATTTTTTTGGTTATGAATTCGATTCTTTGTTTATAAAAGAGGGGAAACATATTTTTCAAAAGTTGTCCTCTAGAAGTAATGAATCAGTATGTTAAAAAAATCGGAAAAAGCTGATTCTTTATTTTTTGTCGTGTTTCATCCACCTCAGTTGCTTGGCTCCTCTTCTCGTTTTTGTGGTGTCAAGTGTGCTTCCTTTACGACAGCCATTTTTACTCAGTGTCAGAAAGATGTTATCCACAACTTATGATACAGCAGTTACAACTGAATATTTTGATAGAGATGAAAACTACATTGAAACAACAAATTTTGGAGGAATTTTTTAAGGACAACGTTTCATTTAGAAAATAATAGCAGAGAAGGCAGTTAAATGCATTGTTCTGGTTTTAGGGGCTGTAAGTGTTGGTCGTTGTCAAACCTAATGTTTGCATTGAGACACTACATGAAAACTATCATAGTGGAAATGAACTTTGGTGATGACCTACAAGATCTATTTTATGATTATATTTATTATTTCCTTTTGAAGGAAAGATGTAATGCTTCCTGTTATTCACATAGTCAAGCATAATTACTATATTATATTACTATAATTAATTATTATCATAGAATTAAATACAAAAAAAATGGTGGGTCTAAATAGAATCAGAATCAGAAAAAGCTTTATTGCCAAGTACGATTTTACAAATACCAGGAATTTGTTTTGGTGAAGTTGGTGCATGACAAATCTTCTAAAAATAAGCAGATTTTTTCTCTACTACTGATCTTGTGGAAACAATGTTACCTCTAAACCTGTAAAAGCCTGGTTGTTTATATGATTCAGTGCTCAAAATATCTGGAGTGCAATATGAGTGTAAAACTGGAGAGGCAGTTGGAATTGAAACAAAAATAGAGCTTGTTGAGAGAGTAACAGCTGCAGAATGTCTCTCCAAATGTGGACAGCAGACATTCTCCAACCTTACTTCATTTGATTGGTGAAGTGCTGGAAATTGACCAGGTAAGATGTAAAAACCATCTGAGCCATCTAACTCCCATGTCACTGGATTGACTTTGATGCGATATCAGTTATTGATTGGATTCTGTAGCTGATTGGACAGATCTAATACATCACACCATTGGAGTTTTATACCAGAGTGAAGACAGATAACAGATTAAACTAAAGGGTACCACTCCCATGTTTATTTATTTATTTATTTATTTTCTGATACACCATCTACCTAGAAATCTATGTAAATTGTAGGTTTGAACAATAAAAGGAGCACAAAAAAATTCTTCAAAAAGGGAAAGATTTTTCTTGTAATGATCTGTTGTTGCCTCCATTAACTTTTATTATGAATACAAGCGGCCAGAAGAATGGAGGGCTGGACAAAGGTGGAGCCCAAAACCTCAGGTGGGCAGTCTGGGGACAGAACTGAAAGGTGGAGCAGGTCTGGAGGGTGACCAGGAGGCAGAGCTGAAATATTCAATTAAATTATATTCAATTTTATTTGTATAGCGCCAAATGACAACAAAAGTTGTCTCGGGACACTTTCCATATAGAGCTGGTACAGGCCGAGCTCTTTTATCTACAGAGACCCAGCAATTCCCTCATGAGCAAGCACTTGGTGACAGTGGTGAGGAAAAACTTCCTTTTAACAGGCAGAAACCTCAGGCAGTACCAGACTCTGGGTGGGCGGCCATCTGCCTCAAACGGTTGGGTGAGTGAGAGAGAGCAAGATAGAGTGAGTGAGACAGACAGAGAGAGACAGACAGAAATGCAATCACAGCAACAGTGACAGTGGATGTAATAATAGTAGTAGCAGTTGCAGTGGATGTCAGGCAGGGCCATGGCAAGAGACACAGCTGTAATGCACAATCCAGATTCAGCCACTCTCCATGGGAACCTGCAAGATGACAAAGCACAGAGACTCTGGGGAAGAAGCTAAGTTAGCAACACGCCGTGGTAGGACATGAAAGCGTGCAGATGGAGAGAGAGAGAGAGAGAGAGAAGGACAGAGGAGCTTGGTGTATCTTTGGAGGTCCCTCGATATTCTAATGCTATAGCAGCATAACTAGGGGCTATCATCCACATAACAATGAAAATTTATTGAGTGCTTCCTGATAATGTTCCCTAAAGGAAGCATATATAAGGTGAATAGAATTGGTCCAAGCACAGAACCTTTCGAAACTCCGTAGCTGACGTTAGTGAGGACAGAGGAGTCGTCATTAACGTGTACAAACTGAGAGCGATCTGAAAACTAGGATTTAAACCAGCTTAGCACAGTTCCCTTAATGCCAATGAAGTGTTCCAGTCTCTGCAATAGGATACCATGGTCAATGGTGTCAAATGCAGCACTAAGATCTAAAAAGACTAGTACAGAGACAAGTCCTTTATCAGATGCAATTAGAAGGTCATTTGCAACTTTAACCAGTGCTGTCTCTGTGCTATGATGCTCTAAATCCTGACTGGAAATCCTCAAATAAACTAATGTTGTGTAGAAAGTCACACAGCTGATTAGCAACTACTTTCTCAAGAATTTTTGAGAGAAAGGGAAGGTTGGATATTGGTCTATAGTTGGCTAAAACCACTGGATCAAGAGTAGGCTTTTTGAGTAGAGGTTTTATTACAGCGACTTTAAAGGACTGTGGTACGTAGCCTCTTGATACAGACAGATTGATCATCTCTAATATGGAAGAGTCAATTAAAGGTAAAACTTCTTTAAGCAGCTTATTTGTGATGGGGTCTAGAATACAGGTTGATGATTTTGATGATGAAATTATTGAAATTAGTTGGCGAAGGTCGACAGGTGAAAAACAGTCTAAAAATAGTAAGAATTTTATCATTAAAGAAGCTCATGAAGTCATTACTGTTCAGAGCTAAAGGAATACAGGAGTTCAAGAGAATTATGGTTCTCTGTCAGCCTGGCTACAGTGCTGAAGAGAAACCTGGGATTGTTCTTATTTTCCTCTATTAGTGCAGAGTAATGGACTGCCCTGGCACTGTGGGGGGCTTTACTGTATATTTTAAGACTGTCTAGCCAGGCGAAGCGAAATTCTTCCAAATTGGTAGAACGCTATTTCCTTTCTATTTTCCGTGAAGTTTGCTTTAATTTGCGGGTTCGAGGGGTATACCATGGAGCTACCCTCCTCTGTTTTATTATCTTCTTTTTTAGGGGGGCAACAGAGTCAAGTGTCATACGCAATGAACCTGTAGCACTATCAACCAGGCTCTGGTCCCTGGTGTTGCTAACTTCACGTTTCTCAAAATGGAGCTGCCAATAATCAGAGTTGGTTTCTCAGCGGGTGTGTTGCTGAGTGGGGAGAACCTGTTAGAAACATGAAGTGGTTGGTGAGGACCCGTGGGCTTCAGCTTGGGACTATGCTTCCTTCGAACAGTCACCCAGCCTCCCTGGTTTCCCGGCTGCTCGGGAGTTGTCAAGGGATGGCTAGCCGGAGCTGCACTTGGTCAGTCTGCACCAGCTACAGGGGCCTGGCTAACTACAGCTAGTGGTTTGGTTTCCATGGTGCAGAGCCGTGCTTCCAATTCACTAAGCCTCGCCTCCAACTCACCGAATAAACTACATTCATTACACGTACCAGTATCACTAAAGGAGGCAGAGAAGTAGCAAAACATCTGACACACCAAGCAGGAGAGAGTTGGAGAGGGACAGAGAGAAGCCATCGCTAGCTGCTAGGCTAAACTGGTGTAGCTAGCAGAGCAGACAAGTGTGTAGACAAATAAAATTAGCAGTCGCTAAATAGACAGACTTACGTGTGCTTGAGCAGATCTAATGTTACTATAAATAGCAAGTAATAAGCCGCTGTACCAAAAGACGTAGCAACCGGAAACAGGAAATGAGACGAGATGCTTACCTCAGCACGTCGTTCAACCATCGTTCACCGCCTGAGCCCTGTGTGCTCCACCCATGCTGAGGGTGAAAGGGGTTGTTTCTGATTGATGTCAGCTTGGCTAACATTCTCCTCTCACTCACTTCCTCGATGTTGTCCAGAGGGCAGTCCAGGACAGAGCCAGCTCTCCTGACTAGTTTGTTTAGTCTTTTTCTGTCTCTCTCAGAGCTCCATAGCGCTAGCAGACCACTGCATAGAAAATTGCACTACATACTCCAAAGGACCTCAGTCTTCTTAGAAGATGGAGACGACTTTAGCCTTTCCTGTGTTGTTTGTCCAGTCCAGTTTGTGGTTGAGGTGAACACCCAGGTATTTGTACTTGTCCACAATCTCAATGTCCAAACCCTGGATGTTCACCGGTGTAATATGTGGCACATTCCTGTGGAAGTCTATCACTACCTCCTTTTTCTTGCTTGCATTTATGTGCAGGTGGTTCAGTCCACACAAGTTCACAACGTTGGTGATGACTTCTCTGTACTCCAATTTGTTCCCTTGTGATGAATGTCCAATGATGGCTGTTTCATTGGGCAACAGTGCTGCTCCTTTATACTGATGTGCCCCAGTTCAAAATTGTCCAACATAACATGCATATCCAGTGTGAGTTCGTTAAACCACCTCGCTGTGAAGCACATAATGCTGCACTCCTGGTACTCCCTCTGCAGTCTAGTTAGCACTGTTAGCTCTTCCATCGTATTTGGGAGAGATCTCACATTCCCCAGGGTTAGGGTTAGGACAGTAAGAAACAATGTGGATGGCTTATACCTTTCTTTCTTCTCATGGCACTTTGCCCCAGCTCTGCATCTCTTCCTCCTCTTTATTTCTGTTGAAATCACCAGTCTTTCCACTGGGAGTACCCTCATGTTGCACAGCAATAACAGCTGTTTGAGCGTGTAAACAATGGAGCCGTGGCTGAACGGATAACCCAATGTTGGAAACTAAGAAAGAGTAAAAAGAAAATCACTCATCTCACCTGATGGACATGCATATGGGAGAAGGTTGAAAAAAACACACATACAAAAAGAAAAACACACACACACACACACACACACACTGAAACAAAGAAACAGTTGGAGCTGCTGTGACTAGCTGGTGTTTATGCTGAGGTAAATGCAGCCAAACACATACTGTAAAAATCTTATAAGAAAACAAAACAAAAAAAAAAAGACTGAGAGTCTACAGCCATGCTCTGTGAGGCTACATTCAGACAGAGCAATGCTTTGACCTAAATGCTGAATGCACACTTTGTGGAAACAGAAACAATAAAGTCTATCTAAATGTTCACATTAGCATGCTTATATGCTCCTAATGACAATTTAACGTGTTGATGTTTACCAGGATCCAGTTTCCAGCTATTTTCCAGCCACTAGGAGTAACCCCCGCTCCTCCTGTTACCTGATGGTGTGATGATGGGTGTGTCTCAATTCCAAAGTAAATGTTCATCCAGCCATTATAAATAAAACTAACTTGATTTGACTGCACAATTCATCCTCTGCCAATCACTAATGTCTGAACCAAATTTCATAAAAATCCACCCCATTGTTGTTGAGATGTTTCTCTTAGAACCGCAAATGTCAACCTCATGATGGCAATACTGAAAAGTCACAGCATCACCAAAGTCAGTAGTGTTCATCCTCTGCAGACCATGAATGTCTGCATAAAACTGCTAGTTTTTAAACAAAATACAATAGCATTCGGAGCTGTCACAATAACACTGAGCACAGGAAAAATCATGCACATGCTGTATTTAAGTGTATTTACATGCCTGCTGCAAATGCCAAAACATGACTGTTCTGTGTGAATAAACACACACATACACAGAGACACACTCACACACACACTGCACATTCCTTCCAGTGTGCAGCTCTAGCAAATCCAGATGTGCATGTGGCTGTTAGACAAAGACGGCCTATGAATGGGTCTGGCAGTAGAGATGCCTCTGTGTGTGTGTGTGTGTGTGTGTGTGTGTGTGTGTGTGTGTGTGTGTGTGTGTGTGAATAACTGTGGATAATTCTTGCTATTTGACAGTTAAAACAAACAATGGCTTTGACCCTCAAACTGTTGGCAGTGACACTGCCCAAAAACTATTCATGAAAGCGCGTCTTCAGAAAACACTCACAGCCATATGCTAAAGGGAGGTGTATGTGTGGGTTCTGTTCAGGTTTGCAGGACTGCCAGCAACCTTTTAATGACTTTTCTGCTGGTGGTGGCGACTCGACAAAGCCATGTGGAGGCAAAGTTCTAAGCTCCTGCAGAACTGTAGGAGGCTCAGGGAAGAGAAGAGAATGATTGAAAGAGGAGAGGAAAAAATAGGTCACAGCTGTTCTCTATCTTTCCCCAGTGCCCCCCACTCCAAGAACTCCAGCCAACCCTACCCCATCCCACCTTCTCAGCAGTCCCACCACCCCACACACACAGACACACACACACACACACACAGACACACACACACACACACACACACACACACACACACACACACACACACACACAGAGTCTGCTGAGCCCCAGACCTCACATTTCATGTGTTTATTTTCTAGGTGCAAGGGGGAAAAGGGAAAAAAGAAAAAAGAAACTTCACATTCCACAGGACACGTGCTGGTCAGAGGAGGAGGAGGAGGAAGGACAACACTGATGTTTATAGATGTTAGTAGCACTGTTTGCCGTGCTGGGTAGTGGCACCACATGGACATGGTTTAACTACATTTTACACCAATTTAGTTCAACTAAAACTGAGTCATGCAGGTTTAGTTTACAGAAAACAACATGTTGACCTTTAACATACACTACATGTAGGATTTTTAACACTGTTCAAACCATAGACAAATGAAATAAATGAATCAATCCAATGCTGATGCTGTAATGTACATCTTAAAAATGATTTGAAAAAAATTTGTAGTGCAGAGAGAAGTACACACTGGAACTATTTCTTGGTGAATAACAGCCAGGTGCAGCGACCGTGTGAAGTTAATCAGTCTTGTTGTCACAGTGAGGTTGGTTGGTGCTAAACAAGATACAACATACCAATTAGTGAGCTTTAGAGGTATTTATACCATAGGTGTAGTCTTGAACTTTGGCCAGACAGCTGCTTCCTCCTGCTTGCAGCCTTTATGCCAAGTTAGGCTCACCACCTCCTGACTCTGCACGTGAAAGACAGCCATGAGATTGATACCCTTTTAAATGTCTCATTCCCAAAACAAAAGCAAAGAAGCATGAACACAATACTTTGAACTGCTAGTAAAGAGCCAAGACCAGGCTCAACAGCACTGCTTCTTTACCCTGCTTGGTTGAAAGGTTCATGCCTAGTTCACATGGGGCATTTGTTGAAACAGGGGGTTTCCTCTTTCATTTTAAAAGAAATCCTGTCCACACAAGCACTGTTTAAAAAAAAAAAAAAAAACTCTAGTTGTGAAAAAACAAAAACATAACACAAGCACTGTCAAGAGTATGCCAAACGGCGGTATAAACCCAACCATAAAGCCATGTTGGCCAATCAGAGGCCTCGACACGTATGATGGAGCTGATTGCTGCCATTCTAGTCAGTGAATGTATTTCCACCAAGTGTGTAGCATCTCTGTTTGAGAAGCGGCCATGCTGTGGTCAAATGAAGCGTGTGGCAGGAAACAGACATATTCTAGAACAGACAGGGTAAATGGAAGTAGGAAGGTTGGCATTGTGATAGTGGAAGTTTTAGCTCCTGATGACTATTCCCAAATCTCTCAAACCAACACCACCCCCACACTCTCCCTTTGACCAACATATGGGTCCTCTGCCCCTCAGCTGGGGTCACTGGCTGTTTATCTGGGATTTGATCGGAGTTCAGATTATCTTTCCATCTGTTCCTTCCTCTTCGCACACATGAATGACCCTGACCTTTCTATGAAGGGGGAGCAGAGAAGCAAGAATATGAACCACTGGTGGAAGCTATTTTCAGATATTTTACTTAAGTGAAGGTAGCAACACAACATAGAAAAATTCTCATGTCAAAAGTCGTAAATTCAAAATCTTATTTAGGTGAACAAAATAACAGCAAAATGCACTGACAGTATTAAAAGTGAAAGTACTCATGCAGTCAGAACAACTTCTCTCTGTGTTATATCAGTGGATTATTTTCACTGATGCACATGTGTGTAAGAAGTGTTTTAATGATTTAGTTAGTTGATTTCAACAGTTTTATTTCCAGTTGTGTGCATTTTATAAGCTCATATGTTTTGAATGTAAGATTTGTAATATACAAAGTAACTAGTAGGGTTGAGTCGGATACTCGTTTCAGCATGATACGAGTAAAACTTGTCACTATCCGTGCTCATGCTGAAGGAAAATCCTCATTGGGTAACTGACTGTCTTCGCGCTCTGCTCTGTTCTCACGACTTGTTTCGTAACGTACGCGGTGCATTTGACAAGACAGAGCTGAAAACGGCTCGTGTCGCGTTGGTCACTGCCTGCACTCCGGTCGGGTTTTTTTTTTGTTTTTTTACCGTCTGCTTGCTCTTAGTTTGGCTGGTGATATAAAGTCAGTTGGAAAACTTTGCTCGTACTGAATGCGGTGCTTTTGAGAAGAATACAGTGAACAAGGCTGACATATTATTTCCCTGTTTGCCATCACTGGATGTTTGCATGAATCACCAAGTTCACACAGATCATTAAAAAATAAACAGTCTTACAGACCACTTACACACTTACACACATATAGCTGAACACACAAAGTAGCCTATATTCATATTTTTATTGTATATCAATTTCAGGCTTAATGTACTGATTTAAGCCCCACCCATTTCCGATTTCTGATTTACTACCACGCCCATGTCCAGTTTGGGCCCCGCCCACTCCGAGTACAGATACGGATACAGATAATTTAGATGGTTGAACAGATACAGAAAGAGATAGTGGTGTACTCACTCATCCCTAGTAACTAGTAACTACAACTGATTGTGGTGGAGAAAACATACAATATTTCCCTCTGAAATGTAGTTAGTTACAAATACAAAGTAGCGTAAAATTTAAATACCAGTATAAAGTTGCGGTAACAACCCAGGCCGTCAAACAGCAACGTTGTGTCACTTTTTCTTTTTTAGAAACAAACTGTTCTCATGCTTTTTTATGCACTCACCAGTCTGCCCTGTCTTTCTCTCTCCAGGATGTTGTGTGTGTAGTAGTGTGAAACAGATCTGCTGCTTGAATGACACACAGAGGCTTGGAAAGGCCTTACGATCACCTGACTTACTCTGAGCTTCCATTATTGGTTTACATTGGAGTTTTTTGAAAGCCTGGTCATGTACAGACGCTAAAGATAAAGGTGTGACAAAACATTGCCATTTGACAACTTCTTAATGAGAATAGTCTGACCCTAATCAATAACAATGGATCAAATGGCCATGTGCCATATGAAAGGAGTCACTTGTTATAAGAAACCCACAAGGAATTATCACAGCTGACCTTATGTCTATGAAGTGTTTAACTTCGTTTTGGTTTTACAGCTCACATCTGTCCTACACTGTACTGTGCAGTGCCTGCTCAGCACCAAACAACAGACAGAAGGAGTTAGAGCCTAGTGGCTGAACATTTTAGAGCATTTAGTTGCAGATTTTTTTATTTTTATTTATTCAGGAGTTGGTAGAGACCAAACCAGAGCTAAAAGAGAACTAATATTGGACCTATATTCACCAGGTGGACACAAATAAGATGGCAACTATATAATAATTACACTCATTTTCTGTTATGGATGTTAACAGGCAACTGTTTGCTAATCTAGTTATTACAGCAATTTGATAAGGAAATAAAATGTCAATATTGTTTAAAGCTTTAGTCCACATCCCTTTCGTAGCCAAAAAAACCTCAACATCTTTCTGTAGCTGGAATGCTCACTTGCATCTGCTTGGGACACTTTTGATTCACCTAGAATATTACCCTCCTTTCTCTTCTTCTTCTTTTTCCGTCATTGAGTGTGTGTGACGTGGGTGGGGGCAGTCAGGTGCAAGTCTGAGTGTGACTCGTGAGACAAAGAGACAACCGGACTCTGCTATGACACCAGAGTGAATATTTTAATAGTATAAATCAGTTTGACGAAGAAATCCAACATACATTTTCTGGTCCACAGAATACACACATGCACACTTGCAAACACCAGCACACCTGCATATTTGTCCATCAGCTGTTATACTGGGATTTTCAAAGTAGCGCACACAAATCCACACAAAAAGTGTAATGTTTAGCCGGAGTCTTGTACAGTCTTATGTTGTGCAGAGACGAGAAAACAGGAAATTGGTATCGCCTCGTTCCCTTCTGCCAAGCTTCAGCTGCTAATTGAGCATATGCTTCCCCCCCATAGTACCTCATTAGACAGGGAGTGAGGGGGGAGAACGGGGGACAGAGGCAGAAGAGAGAAAGTGAGGAATCAGAGGAAAAAGTGACTGAAAGACAGGGAATGGAAAAGAAAATAAATGGTGGCAGAAGAGAGAAACGAGAGAGAGGAGATGTGAAATTGCCTTCAGGTGGTAAACTCTGCTGTGACTGTGAAGCCCTGTGGCGTCGGGGAGAATTCCCTTCCTGAAGTCAAGCTGACTGCCATTCTAGTCAAAGAACCACAGGCTATGCCCCCCCCCCCCCCCCCCCCCCCCCCCCCACACACACACACACACACACACACACACACACACAACACTACTCTTAGGTCATGTGATGGCAACTGAACCTTCACCATGACAAGTCAAATATTTTCAGATGATGATGTGTCTCTTTCTCTCTCTGATTGTTGTTGCATTCTAACATGCTAATACTAGCATGCTGATACTCGGAGCCTATCTCATCATCACAGGCCTCTGCAGTATTTCATCTACAGATCTGTTGTCTCTGTTGTGCTTTTTTCTTCCTCTTCACTGTCATCTCTATAATGTTCTGCCTGCATCACATTATTTTACCAAATCTGATGCAAGTTGAAGTTCTCTCGAGGTCTTTCTATCTCCCTCCTGCCATCTCTCCACTGACCGCAGTTGAAAGGTGTACCAAAGCTGATCTGAATGCTCTCAAATTGATACTTAAATCTCCCCCAAATCATAGAAGGCGCTAGACAAGGAATTTTTAATCTCCACCCACCCGCAGGCCAGAGCTCACCCTGCCATAATAAACATATCTCCCTCTGTCTTTCTCATTGCCTGTCTGTGACTGTCGATTCCCCAGGCTTATCTCTTCTCTGTCGCTGGGGAATTTCTTTGTCATAATCGGACCTCCATTGTTCTCAGCAAGCATTTCAAGGATGATGATTTACTGGAGCGAGCCAAGACCAACAACAGTTTACATAAGCAAAAAGTTCTCACATGATGGCAACATATAAGTGGAGTATACAGTGAGTATCATTTTAATAGTTGAAAGGAGGATGGGTATCCTCATGTCAATACTGAATGCAATGAAACACTCTGGTCTGAAGAGCTAACAGAAAGCTTGTGGATTTTCTCAGTAATCAGTGCGTTGTTTGTTGAGATATCTGACCCTCATTGACAATCGCAGCTTTATGAATATATTATTGGAAAAATACTGGCTAGTAGTTAAAGTAGGAGAGAATTATTGTTCAGGTGAGGAGACAAGTGAAATGACATTGTCTTTACTAAAAAAAAAGGAAACAAAAACTCATCAGCATTGTTCAAATACCTACTATATCTCTGTTTATGTTTACTTGACAAATGTCCTCTTTAAGTTATGATAATCACTGTCCCTATAATGACTGTAGTGTGATACTATCAGAAGCATGCCCACCCCCACCAAGCCAAAGTTAGCTTTTTCAACCATTACCACATCTGTCCCCGACATGAACCAAGTGGTTTTGGTAAAATCTGAAGTGTACCAAGCGATAACCAGAGAGGTGGTGTATCAGAAAACAGACGTTTCTTGAACAGCTGGTTCGGTGGACACTTGATTGACTTGAGGTCATTTATTTGAAGTCAATACAGCTGCCGTCCTGCATGACCGTGCTGCTTTTGACATTAAAAACAACTGTGAGCACTGTGACGTAAACCTACAGGGTCAGATTTTGCAGCAGGGAACCGGAGGGTATTTCCGGATGTTTTCATTTTGCACATAAAATGCAGAAATAAACATAATTCAACTTGATAAATTGTAGAACCAAAATAACTACAGACACACTGGAGCAGGATTAGTTACATGAAGGATGCATAAAATTCAATTTGTTGCAAATCGTCTACCTGCTGAAGTGTTTCACTGCTCTCTTATCTCATGCCTTCGATCCCCTCTCCCTCTATCAAACTCACATACAAATATACACACAGGTCTAATGCTGCATCTTCCCAGCATGCCACTATTGTGATGCAATATGTTCAATTTAAACTGTGTGTGTGTGCCAAGCGTACATCATGAACACTAGGTGTTTATGATGGAAACATACAAATGGTAATGAACTGTAAAACAGTACAAGGTTTTTTTTTTAAAAAAAGGAGTGATTCTTCTGCTTTGAGTTCTGCAAGAAATGTGCACATGGGTTTTTTGATGCTCATAGTGCTGGAACATCTTTAATGACACACAGTGACCTAATACTCCAGGGTGGAATGTATGCATAGCTTAATGCCACATTTTGTTTTGCACGTGGATATTAAAAGCATATGTGGTGGTGCTTGTTTTTAAATCGGCTATAAAGAGACATTTTCTCGACAGCCCAAGGCCGCTGGCAAGTTGACTCGCTTGGAAAGGATCAAGCATGAGAAAGAGACAAGGAGTTTGCATCATTCCTTTAATCTGAGTTTTTGGAGGGGGTTGGAGAGAGGGCGAGGGTGGGGGTGGGGGTGGGGGGGGGGTAAAGAAAAAGAATGAGCCAACAACAAAGAGAGAAGATGACAGAGGGAAGAGAAGACGAAGGGAGACAAAACAAGAGAATAACAAAGGGGGAAAAATGCTTAACACTTCTAAACTGAGCGTGGAGAAACTCAAATATAAGAGCACTCACCCAGGACACACACAGTGCAAATACACCAATAATACACAACACACGATGCCTCGCTCTATCTACTTACTGTATCTGAATTGAATATATATATATATATATATATATATATGTATAACTTGTGATGTGAGTATTTTACGCGCGTTTTGATGCACAAAACGGCGTTTTTTACGCACGTTCTCGTAGGACTTCATTACGGCGTAAAAAGCGGCGTTCTTTTTGCGCATTACGCCGTAAAAAATGCCGTAAAATCTGAAAAAACTGCGTTTTCTACACCATAATGAAGTTGAAACGTGACTGAATGTGCCTGTTAGCGTGACCCATGATCTGAAACAAGGGTTTTCTTTGTTTTCCTTTTTCAGAATTGGCAAAAACTCTTTGACTGACATAATCAAACACAGACATGATCCATCGCACTGCACCACAGAGTGACAGAATTAATTTGATTTTATTTAATATTAGAAATAAGTATCTACATTTGCTCCTTCTAACTCTTGAGTATATTACCTTTCTTGTTTTTCATTTTTATTCAGGGACTTTTTGTAACAAAAGAATTGCCATTTTCATTTGATAACCATTGTTCAAACTACAATAGTTTGTGTCCTGCGGGCTAACAGATACCAGATGTCACTGATAGCTAGACCAGTAGGGGGTTGGACTTATGTAAATGAGATGCAGTGAGCAGCACTGTGTTACCTGGCTCCCCCAGTAGGTGAGAATCTTTCAGGCTGGATTTCTCACTAAACTAGTTTGAGAAGTGTCTACATTCAAATGGCCACATCTTCTTCAGATATTTTCAGATTTCAATGTTAGACATCAGTGGAAAGCTTAGAATCTATACTTTCAGAATCTGCAAATAACTCAAAATGCCCCGAGGAGACTTGTTGCTTGTTTTCTCGTGGCTGGTTACTTATATGTTTATTTTCAAATAGGGACAGCAGCGTACTTGATGACGTCACCATCGCAGCTCGTCTGCCGGTTATCTCCGAAAACTTTGGAGCAAATTTTAAACTACGCGCTATCGTGATGAATCGACCACAGATTTTAAGTTTTAACATCCACTTTCTCACATAAAATAATCGTAAAACCACATTCCCTACTACTAAAACAGCAGTATTTCGAAACTTGTAACTTTACAGTTGCGAGTCCTCTCCTCCGCCATCGGTGCTACGAAATGCATTCTGGGATACGTGGCTGCCCCAAGTCCACACAAGTCACCACCCGATGCATCCTCGATAAAATGGGATGGGCAAGAACACATTCGGGTATTTGACTGTACTTGGCGAGATGCGGACTTTTGAATAGGCTCTGTGCGCAAGCCTCGTGACGTACTTCCGATTCCGCCTGAAATCGGCAAACCAGTTTCCGGTTTACTTCCCGCTCCAGTCAAAACAGCGCTAAAATAAAGGAATGAAAAATGAATCAACATCCACGAAAGAAGACAAAGCATAATGTGAGAGGGACTTTTAAGTTCCAGAAGACGGTGGGTGGCTCTAATGAGCACTGTTGTGTGCTACTATGTGCCGGCTCAAGTCGCTATAACAGCGAGCTTAGCTTCCACTGCTTCCCGAAGGACACCGAACTTCGTGCACAGTGGCTGTAGAAAATATGCAGGACGGGATTTTCGGTAACTCAGCATACGAAGGTATGCAGCCGACATTTCGAAAATGCCCAAATTCGAAATACCCCCAAAGGTAGACGGGTTTTAGCAGCAAACGCAGTGCCAGCACTGTTTGAATGGAACAGTTACACAGCAACCAAGACAAGAGCCGGTGTTTGGGATCGCCGCCCTCGACTGACATCAAGCCCAGAAACATCACCTGTGCCCTGATCTTTGTCTGACACTGAAATGGACATAAAGTCAACACAGTTAGCACAACAAGTAACAATAAAGAACATCCGAAGCAAACGCAAAACTAAAAAATTAGCACGTTGCTAACGTCAGCTAGTCAGCTAACGTCACCAATAAATCACTTATCCTCGTACTGGTGAACGTAACTAGAGATGTAGAGATGAAACCCTTTTTCCCGTTTGCTCTTCGGAGCAGGGGAGTGGGCATCCACGATACGATGAACATCGTTGATAGATATCTTTGGCAGATTTTGCAGGCATCTTGTTAAGTTCATTGTGATGCGGATGAAGCTAGCCGCAAACCGGAAACTGGTTTGCCGACTTCAGGCGAAAAACGGAAGTACGTCACATGGCTTGTGCACAGAGGCTATTGGAACAGTACTTGGGCTCAGACTGATGACGTTTCTCAAGTACACAAGAACACAAGTACAGAGAAGAACGCCAGTGTGATCGGTGGACCAGGAACTCGTGCACTTACAAACGTTCCGTGTTGTCTGGAGTGCAAACTGCGATTAAATGCGTTAATTTTTGTGACGCTTTTTTTTTTTTCGTTATTAATTAATCGTAATTAACGTGTTAAAGTCCCACCCCTCATATATGTGTGTGTGTGTGTGTGTGTGTGTGTGTGTATATATGTGTGTGTATATATATATATTTGTTCCTGTAGCTGTTTTTCTTGTATTTTAGTTGATGAAAATACTGTTATTTATTTACTTTGACTGTGATAATATATGAACAACACTGTTTTCTCTCATATTGTGCACCACAGTGTTCATGAAATACCAATACCAAACCATTACATGGGCTAAGATCCCTGCCCTCCCTTCTTCCTTCCCTCTCTCACCCAGTCGTAACCCTCCAGCAGCAGCATATTGATTGTACTTGTGAACTCCTAAGTTAAGAAACAGATGGGTCTCAAAGAGGACACTGACAGGTGGCAATGGCAATCAAAGCAGCAGAGTGACAGAGGCGACATCCAGCAGCATCCAGTCATAGCACACGGTTGGAGGGCAGAAAAACATGATGCCTTTCTCGATCTGGTCCTCCTTACTCTGCCTGTCTGTGCTGCCACTAACGACAGCCAGCAGCAGGCAAAGTGATATAGTCTGCCTAATTGTACATATCATTTGCTTGTTTTGCTAATTTCAAGTGCTAAAAATATTTGATTATGTCTTGGTTAAGGCCAGTCCATCATCATATTTTTTTGGACAATGGCATTTGCCTCTAAAGGTACTGTGGAGATTTTGGCCCTTAGTAGTGCTATCTTGCAGAGCTGTAGACTTGAGACTTGGAGTTGAGTCAGATTTAAGCCATCAAAAGGAGACTTGAGATATATTTAAATCACAGTGCTGTAAAAATGTGATAGGTCATTGGTGCACGGACAGTGTGGATGTCTCGTATTTTGGTTCAGGTGGTGATTTCAAGTGCTGATTAATAAATATATTCTCAATGAGTCCCATCACTAATCTCATAATTTTGAAACAGCTGAGCTAATCACATTGACTCATGACAACAGCTCAACAATTGAAGAATAAGCTTCTCCAGGAAATCATGTTGCTGTCTGGATGCAGCAGAGCAGCATGACGTGAATTCACAGTGCCCCAAATCTGCAGCCAGAGCCACATTAGTAAATTGTTAACAGAAATGAATAAGAACAGTTTGGTGAAGAGGTACATAATAATGTAATAATTCTACTACAACCATTTTTGTAAATATTGTCAGTGTTGGGCAGTAGCTACTTTAAAAACACTTCTTAGAACTGTGGTGGTAGCGTCGCTGTTTCCTGATTCAAAAAACTTGTCAGTAGGTCAGCTCTTTTGTTGATCAAGCACAGCGGTACGTCCACACAAGCTACATTTTCCCAAAGATTTCTGAAGGTCAAGCACAGCGCAGCTTTCTGCTGCAGTCTGAAAAAACACTGCAAAGGATCAGTGAGTGACGCCACCACCATACATGGATGTGTATGTGAAGCCAACAGAGGCAAGTGGGATCTTTCTTATTCTTCTGCTGTGATTTGAATTGAGTTATTCAATTTTCAGTTAATAGCTTGTCCTGCAACTGTGTCCAAGTCTAAATTGAGCATGGCCATGCAACCATAGGTACACACACACACACACACACACACACACACACACACACACACACACACACACACAACAACAACAACAACAACATATATGAAGATACACACACTCTCGACATATATTGGTATTGGTTATATTGGACCAATTGGTTTTGGAGCAGAGCTTATTGTTTAATTGGCTATTGAACTTAACATTTTTCGCCTGCCTGCCTGTTTTACTGACGTTTTATGATCACTGAGATAGCATAGTCTTGGAATGAAACTGGTTCAATGTAAAAAACAAAAAAAAAGTTGTAGTAAACTACTTTTGCCATGGTGTTGTACCTTAGCTTGCTACATTTCTCTGGAGTTGGTTGTGGTGTAGTAAAGCTTCATTTTATTTAGAATAACTTGGCATCTTACCTCATGACACTTTCTCAGTATCTTGTATGACACTGTATTTACATCAGTGTACATCAGCAGTGTTTGCTCACAAATGCATTTTAAGAATAAAACTGTCAAGTATAAAGGTGACATTACTACGAGGAGGCGGGGCCTTTGGGCAATAATATATATATTGTCAGTAATATATATATAAATATATAATTTCAGTATTTCCATTTGAGCTTTTCCCCCTCTGTCCTCTGGTGTTTCCCCTTCCTGGTGTCTCCTGTCTGTCTAATCAGTTAGCCTTTCTCAATATGCGTTCTTCTCTGTACTTGTGTTCTTGTGTACTTGAGAAACGTCATCAGTCTGAGCCCAAGTACTGTTCCAATTAAAAAGTCCGCATCTCGCCAAGTACAGTCAAATACCCGGATGTGTTCTTGCCCCTCCCATTTTATCGAGGATGCATCGGGTGGTGACTTGTGTGGACTTGGGGCAGCCACGTATCCCAGAATGCATTACATAGCAACGATCGCGGAGGAGAGGACTCACAACTGTAAAGTTACAAGTTTCGAAATACTACTGTTTTAGTAGTACGGAATGTGGTTTTAAGATTATTTTATGTGAGAAAGTGGATGTTAAAACTTAAAATCTGTGGTCGATTCATCACGATAGCGCGTAGTTTAAAATTTGCTCCAAAGTTTTCGGAGATAACCGGCAGACGAGCTGATATGGTGACGTCATCAAGTACGCTGCCGTCCCTATTGCAGAATGACCATTGTGCGTCCTCCCGTCCTGGAGAGACTGTACTCCCACTTGCTACTTGCTAAGTCCGAACTGCCAAGTTCGTAAGTCCGAACTTGGCATACTTGGTATTGAGAAACGACCAGTGTCTGTGTTGCTGCAGGGCGTGGCCAGCAGGTTGGGACCGGCCTCCTGAACTCACCTGCACACTATCATCAATCAAGACCCACCAGCTCACTCAGTATATAAGCACCTGGATTACAACCAGTATTCATCGTATCGGCTGCCATGCTGGATGGTAATGACCAGACCTGAAGCTCATGCTAAGTACCCTGTCAGTTTTTGTGTTGTCTACCTTCAGTAAACCTAATCGCTTGTGTTTTCTCTGTTGTGCTCAGAGCCCACACCTGCCCATCTGCTCTCACAGAAGAACTTGGATCAGTCAGTTGCTCTCAAAGAGGACTTGGACCTGTCTACCTACTCTCACCAAGGGACTGGATCCGCGTATCCGAGTATCAGCTCAGTATTAGGACTTAGTTTTGCTGAACTCAGTCATTACCTTTAATTCACTAAAAATACTTAAACTGTTTTCCTGCCTCCTGCCTCATTTGTCTGAGCCTGGCACTTTGGGCCCTGTGAATCAGTCAAAACTTAAAAAAAAAAAAAAAAAAAAAAAAAAAAAAAAAAAAGCACACAAATCCAAAGTCAGCTGTGTCTTGTCTCAAGTAATGAGTGCTTGAAAAGATGGAAACTTCATTATGAGAACACAGATGCTGTGTTTATGCTAACAACTTGAGGCACAATTTGTGTCTTTTCTTTATCTTTTGGTAATAATAAATGAAAAAAAACATGTAAGAAAGACAGCTTTGAAGTTTTTAAACAGCAATTTCTTTAAATGTTAATAAATCCATCAAAAACACATAATCTGAATATTCTGTTCATTCAATTAAAGAGTATATTTTGTCATGTCATGGTGGCAGATTTGTGTCAAGTGACCTGCGGGATGTGTTTTTTCCTCGAAAGATGAAGAGTCTACTTAATCTTTTTCCTATAGGCATTGCCCTTAAGAGCTGCCGCTATTGGGTTTATCCCCGCCTGCGCAGTCGTGAAGATTTTCTTTCCTGTTATTGTACACTTTACGGTTGCTTCTCACAGGTACTCATGTACAGTATATACCTGAGCTCTGTGCGTAAGTTTTTCAGCATCAAGCAGTCAACAAGTGAAGAACAGAACTAAAGAGTAAAGTTCAGCTGCTTTGAAGCTGTCCGCTTATGCCCCACATGTCCACTGGCTACGTACTGCTGGCACACCTTCATCCTCACTATGAGGCTGGCCTTGGTGCTGAGCATGGCGAGGTACCACTAATTCTGTAGGACGCCTGTCAGTACTGTGCACGCCTGCCTTCAGAGGAGCTCCAGTGGTGAGTTGACACCGTTCGAACCAATCGCCTAAATATCTCTCAAGATGTTATCTATCTCAGGATGTTTTGTGAACAGCCAACACCATGCAGTCACAGCAGCTGTTCATTCATTACAGAGGGCACTCATAAGGCATGGTTGCGTCAAACAGTGTCTGGTTCTCTACCTGTGTGATGCCATCACACTAGCATACAGTGCAGTGTTGTGAGGCCTCCACAGGGTGTCCTGACATACTCCACGAAAGCCTTTTCCTTACATACTCCATAGCAGGATGAAAGTGGCAAATATCTGTGCAACAGTATCTTGGGGTTCTCCAATATTCATCTGCTTTTGACATCAACAGCTCTTTGAGGGCAAAGCCTGTACGAAATAGAACGTTGGTTAAGGATTGTAACTCCAGATTCAACGACTACAGGTCCGCTCCACGGGCATTAACTGATGAAGATACTGACTTTTAGGAGCAGAGCTTAGGTCCTAACAGTGTTAAACACTGTACATGAGGACTTGAGAGAGGCAACTGTATAGTGTACAGTACGAAAAAAGGAAAGTAAATCTTCATGACTGGGCATATGTGTAGGGATAACCTCAATCATGACAGCTCTTAGAGGGCTACGCCTATGCTATAAAATCTGACATTCAAACATTCAAATGAACACTGCCTCAGACAATGTACAGAATTTGACACACTGTGAAGGCTGCATGGCTTATTATGAGCCTCTCGTGATTTGTCCAGTTAATCAATAAGTCAATCAGGGTGTGTGTCAGCCTGTCACAGCTCCAGTCAGCGGTGGTGATGGCTTAGTGAAGGAGACCACATAACAGTGAGTCCCAGCGGACAAGCAGAAAAACACTGCTGTCACTGCAATCATTCCAACAGTGTGAACTTGGCTTCACCAACCGCAGCCTGGCCATGGGGGAACCCAGTAGAGAGCAGGTTGGGTGGATGGGTGGGAAGAAGGGGGTAGGTCTGAGAGGAAGTGTCTTGTGCCTTAGGAGATGCCATTCTGGGAGCAGCTGGTGTCCTGGCAGGATTAGATACAGAGGAGAAGCCATGCTGACAGACAAAGATGGAGGGCATCAAACACCCACACAATCATTGCTCCCTACGCCTCCTCTCTCCCTCAGTCAGGGTAAACAATTCAATAAAAACTGTGCCAGAGATAGTAGTGATGCCCACTATGATTCCAAGACCAGGGCCCTCCAACCATCTGATATTGACAAAACACTCGACTCACACTGAGGAGCAGATTTCATGGAAATGCTTGGCTCTGTGTAAATGCACACCAAGGGGAACATTCACACTGGGGGGGCATCAGATTGGGAAATACTATATTTTGGTACATAACTGTTTGAAAATCTTGTTTTAATCAACTTTTGAAAAAAATATCAGCAACACTATATGTCAATTGTAACTGTTAATTACAAATATAAAGGTCAGCTAACAGTTGAGAGTAATCAGAAGCTAAATCTACTAAAGGAAACCCTTTGTTATGAGCTTGGAGATGATCAGGCAATTGCAATTGAAACACACCGCAAACCACAAGTAAAGCATCAATAATCACTGACCTGTTTAAAGTACAAAAAATCTCGAGATGCAAATGTCTCAGGATACTGCTCTGCATAGACATTCAGATTAACACATATGTACACAAAATCAATGCATCCTGGATACCACAATCTCACCACCTGAGGTGACTGGGTATGTGTTACATCTGTGTGGGATTTAATGCTACATTTGGGTCATCCCATCTGACTGTTGCTTTTAGTATTTTTGTTGAATAAATTTCAACTTCAGAATTATCCTGAAGAAAATTCAGGAGGAGAGAGAAGAAATAAAGAGCACATCTATATAACAATATGGTAAAGTGCACAAGTACAAGTCATTCAGACGTTCAGCAATAATAATAAGGATGAAATAAATTTTATTTGTATGGCAACTTCCATACATGAAATGCAGCTCAATGTGCTTTACAACAAAAAAATCACATACAATATTAAAAAGACATGGAATGATTAAAGCAAGGCTGGAAAATGAATGTACAATAAGATGGGAAATAAAACAGTAATAAAATAAAGTTAAAAATAGATTAATGCATATAATCAGGTAAAATTTTCATTTTGCATTTAAAGCACAAAAGTTTCAGGCCTTTACCAGGAGGTCATGGCCCATTAAAGGCTTAAGTGAAGAGATAAGTTTTTAGCTTTCTTTTAAACATATTCAGTGAGTCACTTCACCATCAGTAGGTTGTGTGTTCCAGAGCTTTAGGGCGGAATTGACAAAGGCTGCATCCACAACTTTCTTTCAGCTGTTGCTGTAAACCTCCAATAAACCAGCAGAAGATGATCACAGTGTTCTTGAAGGCAAATAATAAAGCCTGTTAGGGGCTTTTTATATAGGGAGGACAACCTTAAAATCAATTATAAATGTTACAGAAAGCCAGTGCAGAGCAGCTAAAACTGGACTACTGTGATCTCTCCTCTTGGTTTTGGTTAATAGCCGAGTTTTGAATGAGCTGAAGTCGCTCAGTGTTTTTTTTTTTTTTTTTAGGAGACCAGTAAGTAGTGTTACAGTAATTGAGTGGGCTTGAAATTAAAGCATGAATCAGTTTTTCTGCAAAAAAAAGAAGTTTGACAAAGTGTTCATCACCTTGTTATGATCTCAGATTGACACAGAATTTTCTCACTTTAATGGATGTTTTAAACCAGTTTAACACACAGTCAGAAAGACCAACCAACTGTTCAAGATGACTGATGAAGATGTCATGGTCAATCGTATCAAAGGCTGCATTAAAACTTGACACAATTCTTCCAGGATGTTATTTTCTTTAAGAAATAAATTACTTTTCACTGAGCTGTCTTTTCCACTATCTTACTGATGAATGGTTGGATATTGGCCTGCAGTTGGTGAGTGCATTACTATCTAGGTTGGGCTTCTTTAGTAAGGGTTGTTTTAAATGCATCTGAGAAGATGGCTGTTTGTAGAGATTTATCATTTTTCAAACATGACTTGACACTGTCAACACTGCTTTAAAAACACTGTAGGAACAGGATCAACACCTGAGGTGGACGAGTTAGACTCAGTGACAGTCCTGCAGATCTGGAATACAGGTGAATTTTCCCATGGTTACATTGTTTTACAGTGTTTGCTGAGGTCACCTGTGTTTTCATCAGCAGCAGTGCTGGCTCTGACTGAGGTTAGCTTGTTATTAAAGAATGGTGCAAGTTCTTCACAGTTTGATGTAGACAGCTGCAGATGGCTGATTTGAGGGCTGTGTTGAGTAGCTGGTCAATAATGATAATAATATTCTAGAGTTCCCAGCATTCTCTATAA
Source organism: Chaetodon auriga (assembly GCF_051107435.1). Taxonomy (NCBI): domain Eukaryota; kingdom Metazoa; phylum Chordata; class Actinopteri; order Chaetodontiformes; family Chaetodontidae; genus Chaetodon; species Chaetodon auriga. The sequence continues at coordinate 3,118,732 of NC_135082.1, forward strand.
TGATCTTGGAAAAGTAATCCTTTCCTGCCAGACGTACTGCTTTGTTACAGACAGTCATGGCTGCTTTGTTTATATTACAGTGAACTGTGAGCCCGGGTTTCCTCCCTTCTTTCAGCTGCTCAACAGATTATCTTAATTTTATTGGCACTGTTATTGTTTAACCATGGTGAGACTCTGTCAGTCAACCACTTTTTAATCTTTAGTGGAGCCAGTGTTTAAAGCAGATGAGAAGGTTTGTTGAAAATTTCAAGCATGTCTTTTAAAGAGCAGTCATGGCTGTGTGACTTAAATGGCCTAATAATGCTACAGAACTTTGCTTAGGGCTTGCCATCTCAGAATCTCTTTTGAACCGAAAATTCCCTTTTTAGTGTTTGTTAAAATGGGGTTGGAATCATAAAACACACAGTGATGTTCAGAAATAGGTAATTCCAATACTTCTAATACTGAAACATTGTCAATGTTTAACCTTGTTGTTCTTACTAAGTCCAGAATGTTATCATGCTGATGAGTGGCTTCATTTACATGTTGTTTAAGTTCAAAGCTGTTCAGCAAATTCACAAGCTCCACTGCTTTGGAGTCACCCTTTTTCTTGATATTAATATTCAGGTCTCCATTCAGGATTAATCTGCCATATGTAGTGATACCAAGAGTGAACAGCTCTGAGAATTCTGCATAACTGACAATTTGTTAGCCAATGATCTGACATTAAAAATAACTCATTTCATCTGTAGGGATTCTGTGCGATGAGAAGAAACAGACTGTGGTGGGACATTGACAAATTTAAGACTACTGAAGCAGGTACCAGATGGTTTGTGATTGCTGCATTGTTTGTTTGGCCAGGACACCGGCTGTTTTAAGATAACTGATATGTTTAAGGATGCAGCATCGGGCATGTCTTATTTCTGAAAATCTGAGTGACTATGTCTGTGGTTATTGTTGTTTAATATTTCACTTATTTGTCTGAGCTTTAGTGGGGAAACTTTAACTAACACCTTGACTGATGATTGGTGTGGACATGGGAAAGGAGGTTGTTGGGTGCCTGGACAATGTGATGAAAAGTGGGAAGATGGACATTCAATCCCTGTTTCTCTGAAAGCCTTGGTTGATGTGAGGCAGAGGGTCGGCCGAATAACACAGCCACACAGACTGCCCTTGTGTGCTGTCCTTTGCGCTTATCTGTGCATTCTGGTTTTTATATCTTCAAAAAGCAGCACTGCATAAGCAACTAGACCACACCTCATTTTTTATTTGGCGTATTACATAAAGCGAGCGAAACAATAGCAAATGCAATAATGGTGTGTATGCAAGTGTGTGATTCACAGTGTCAATCGATCCGGTAAATGATCCATTTTGTGTTCCCCACCACATCCAGAACAGGTCAGTCCAAACAGACTCACTCAACTCAAATGTCTTTTTACCGCTGATCTCTACAAAACCAACTCAAACCAGGACATCAAGATTGAAATAACCTCTGTCTTGGCAGTTCAGTGACAGTGACTGTTACAATATACACACTTGCTTCTCACGGTATTGTCAATAAGTCAGTCAGAAAGTGCTCAGTCACTCCACCCAGACTGGCAAATCCTGGGGAAACGCCAAATGGGCAATACTCAAATCCACCAGAGACAAGTCTTCTGACTTCATCATGTTATCTGATGCCGAGGGTAAGCTGGCCTATCTGTCTTCCACTGACCAACCACACTAAACCACACCAACAGCTCTGACATGCATTAACAGATTTCCCAGAGATTTTCTATTTTTTTTTTTTTCTTCTTTTTTTTTTTTTGACGGTTGTGATTGGATTACTGGCAGATTGTGGGTGTTTACGATGGGAAACTTGACTGAACTCTTGACAGGTGGGCACTGATGTAATTCTGATGGCTAATCGCTACAAGGAGTATCCATTAAACGCTCTGTCCTTCAGAAGCAAGGATGGGGCAAGGTTGACCAATTTGTGAAAGACATGATTGTACAAAGGATATTAATGTCACACCCTCTGCACCCTCTCCTTTCTGGGACACCCTTCCCCTCTCCCTCTCTCCCTGTGTGTGTGTGTCTGCATTGTGCTCTGATTACAGGAGCGGGAACAGGTGTGTTGCTGCAACTCATTTCAACAAAGTTGGGACAGGGTCATGTTTACCACTGTGGCCATCACCTCTTCTTCTCTGTAAGCGTTTGGGAATTGAGGAAACCAACTGCTGTCACTGCTGCTGTTGAAAGTGGAATGTTTTCCTATTCTTGCTTGGTGTTCAGGGTCTTCTTTGCCATATTTTACATTCCATAATGCACCAAATATTTTCGAGATGGCAGGCAGGCCAATTTAGCACCTCGACTCTGAGCCATGCCTTTGGAATATGTGAAAAATGCGATTTGGCATTGTCATGCCGAAATAACAAGGCTTTCCTTGGGCCATGTGCAATAATTGACCCCGATACCGTCATGGATGCTGGCTTTTGAACTGTGCTCTGAACAGGAGAACGCAGCATCCATGATTTCCAAAAGCAATTTCAAATTTTGACTCGTCAGACAACAGGACAATTCAGTCCATCTTAAATAGGAATTTCTGGATCTGGTTTAAATGCAGTTTGGTCGAGTGATGGTAGAGTTTCAGCTTGGATTTGTGGATGCAGCGATGTACTGTGTTCACAGAGGATGGTTTTTGGAAGTGTTCCTGAGCCCATGCAGTGATGTCCACTACAGAATCGTGTCTGTTTTCAATGCAGTGCTGTCTGAGGGCCTGAAGATCACAGCCAATATTGGTTTTCAGCCTTGTATCTTGTGTACAGAGATTTCTTCAGATCCTCTGAATCTTTTAATGACATTATGTACTGTGGACAATCTTTGCAATTTTACATTGAGAAACATTATTCTTAAGTTGCTAAACGATTTGCCAGCACAGCCTGTCACAGAGTGGGTGAAGTCCTCCATATCTTTACCTCAGAAAGACTCAGCCTCTCTGGGAGACTCTATTTCACCCAATTATAATCTCAGTCACGTGAGATGTCCCACCAGGTGTTTTCTTTTACCATTTTACAAATTTTCAAGTTTCCAACTTTTTTAAAATGTGTTGCTGCCATCAAAGTCTAAACAATGATATCATTTTCAAAAAAAAAATAATAATGAAATTGTTGTACTCCATTAAAAGTCCTGCATCAAAAGTACAGATGTCCCCCCTCAATATTCTTGTTTCCTTGTGTTTTTCCTTTTGTGATTTTCCCTTGTCTCTTTGTGTATGTGTGTGTGTGTGTGTGTGTGTGTGTGTGTGTGTGTGTGTGTCTGTCTGGACTGGGCTCAACTGCAATCATGGCTCACCTACACCTGTTCTCCATGCCAATCAGGCACCACAGCCGCAGCTGATGCATGATCACCAGCTACAGGATAAAAACCAGATCTCCTCACCAGTCGTTTGTACTTACTAGCCTGGTAACGTGGCTCGGTCACATAGCTCTCTTTGTGCTTTGTTGTTGCTCAAGTTTGTTTGCCTTGCCTGTTTTCTGAGTTGCTTAGTCTGTGCTCTTTGTGTCTCAGGATCATCTCCTCATGTCTCACTAGGCCAGGTCTGCCTAGCTCCAGTCCACCACCAGAAAATCTGCTGACTCACCTCACCTCACCTGCCTCCCCGCTCCATCTTGGATCAACACAGAATGTCTCACAGTGATTATATTCCTTTTTGTGACAATAAATCTTTTTTATTATTCAAACCATCAGTATCTGTGGTCTTTGGAGTCAAGCCATTTCCTCAGTCCTTAACAACAAAAGTATCAGTAAATATACTTAAAGTATTGAAGTCAAAGTACTTCTGCAGAAACCAACATGTGCTTTATTAGCACATATGTTACATGAAATCAAAATCTGTAAAGTAACAGTAGTTACAGCTGTCAAATAAATGTAGTGTAATGAAATATTTATAGTAGTGGATTAGAAGTAGAAATTAACTTAAAATGGAAATAATTCAGTTCCTCCAATTTTACAGCACTGATCGTGAGTAAATCTAATTAGTTTGCATTTTTGTCTGTCTATTGTGCACTGCTGCACCTATTTCTCGAGTTCACACAACACACAACAATTGGCAGGCTGCCGATATATATCTATATATCTGTATAGTCAAGAAAGTAGTGACTCTGCACACTTTTTATTAGTAATTTTAGTCTGAGCAGCTATTCAATTATCAATGTTAAATAATTTCTTTAGCCTGTAAACTAGTTAATGGAAACTTGATCAATGCTGATGTCAAAATAATAAAGGTGTTTTAAAATAAGACATATCTGCACATGCTCACCTGTTTTTCAGACAAACATGGACTATTTTGCTTTGACTTAAAAGAATGAGCAGAGCTGCACTGGTTGAAATCCATCTAGATGCTGTCCTTTCTGTTGATTACCACAATTTCACAGTTCATGTGAAAGTCATCTAAAAACCAATTAAAACAGGTTCACGCTACATTCCTCCTCATTTCCACAGATCACAGGGAACTGCCAGCAGAATTTAAAGGTAAGATCTGGTAATTACCTCCACACCAGCCAAAAAAATTCAGATCTATTATGTGATTTCTCCACTGGGCTTATCACAGCCTTATCAGACTGCAGGCTGATTACCAAGCAAAACCCTGTGATGAAAAATGAGGAAGAAATAGCTAAATGGAGTGTAAAATAAAACAGCATAGACACACACACACACACACACACACACACACACACACACACAGGCATGCAGACATACCAGCATCCCGCAGGTTCCGAGGTGATTGTGGATTCTGGATAAAAACTCCCCAGGCGCCCTCCTTCTCCTGGCAGCAACAGACGGATTGAAAGATGAAAGGACGGATGGATGTGTGGCAAAATGAAAGGGGGAAAGAGTAGATGAAAGAGAGGAGGTCAAGTGTGAGTGACAAGTTTTCATCTTTTTTTTTTTTTTGATTAATGGCCTGTCACCTTGTAGGCCTGATTAGCCTGGTTTACTCTGCTCATTTACAATGGGTGATGACACTTCATGGGTGAGTTGGTTCACATCTGGTGGCCACAAGAAGATAAAGGGACCGCAAACTAAGATGAAGGAATGGAATCAGCAGCACACGGACAAAAAAGAAGGGAACTGTGTCAACCTCAAAATCTCTTCCTTGGCTTTGTATGATTTCAGGAAAGCTTGAAGTGCAGAGGTAAAGTTGTGAGAGTAGGTTTTCTGGTGAGTGATACACTGTATTCAGGCCACACAACCTGACAGTAAACAATTTCTAAATAAATTCATCCACCTGTAAAACAGTCCAGAGCGAACTGAGGTACAAGTGGTGTAACTGAATTCTAAACTGTGGTCACAGGAAACCTGTACTTCATTTCAGTTTGGGTTTTACTTTCCAAAGCCCATGCCATCAGGTCAGTTGTGGTAACACTGAACTCACCAAAATGCTTGCTAAGAGCTCAGGACATGGCATCATCACTAAAAATAGGTAGAACAAGGCAGCAGCATGAGCAGTCAGAAAATCAGTTTGTAAACAAAATCAGCAGGTTATTAAAACATATTTGAGGGAGAAAATAAAGGCACCAACTTCCTGCTTCAACTTAGATATAAAGTTTTTGCTGTTGTGATGTGAAGGATTATTGGCAACATTTTCTGTCATCTCCAAATAAAGTGGTCAGACCCTGGTTACTTTAGCTGAATTCTAATCATGTGGCTATACATGCTTCTTGCTCTGTTAGAACTTTTTGTAGCAATTTCACCTTAATCACAGATCTTTCAACGAAATTACTTTGGTGAGTCCCGTGTTATTGTAGGCCTAACTGAGACAACTGATGGCCAGAGCTTCAAAAATAAAATCCAGTTTGCCATAAACTTCCTGTCAGTCCCTTTATCTAACATTATTTATCAGTAAAACCTCAAATGCACATGTGGAAAGTCAGGAGCACTGTCTGATGCCTGACCAAATTGTGACTGAAAACTTGTAAAGACTTCTTCCTTTGATAATAATGTAATGATTGAATAAAGTAAGACACACCAACCGGGTTGTGTGAGATCACATCATTTACATGAGGCCATAGCACCAGACACATCCTTCAGACTGAAACAGTCAAGGTCTAGTATCTGGATTGTGCTAATCTCTAGAGCAAACTGTTCTTTTCAAACTGGTCCAGTGCGTGGGATTTAGGTGGATCTAGCTAATGGTCATAACTATGTTTTCATTACTTGATAATTGTTGTGTTTTGCTACCTTTAAATGAACCCTTGCATATCTACAGATGTCTGGAGTCTGCAATGTTTGTACATTATCCCAGAATGAACAAAATGAAAGTGGCTCTAGAGAAAACGTCTGACATTTTTTGCATTTTTATCAGCCACCATAGGTTCAGCTACAGACTTGGAAGGGGATGGTGAGTGGAGGGGTATTCAGTTGGTTTCAATTTGCAACCTCACTACACTAGATGCCATTAAAGCCTTCACACTGGACCTTTTAACATATGATAAGTCAGCCAACACAGTGTGTTGACTCCTCAACATCACCATACCAACATCACAGCCAACAACAATGCTACCATGCTGATGTTTAGCAGATATAATGCTTACCATGTTGACATGCTAACATTTGCTAATTACCGCTAAACACAAGGTACAATTGAAGCTGATGAGAATTTAATTTAATTACCATATACTTATAGTTGTAGAGATGAAAATTTTGACCTAATGGTAGGGCTAGATGAAAAGTTAAGAGCACCAAAGTTACTTTGTGACCACAAATGTACCAAATTGTGTGCAAATCTAGTGAATGCTGAGATATTTATATAGATACAGTTATCGAAATGCTATGGAAAAATCACGTTTTGAATGTCTGCGCATCTAATACATGTCGAGTGAAACCAAAGGTAGGTAGAAACCAAAGGTAAACCAGAGTCTAAATTACTGTCAGAAACTTCTGTGCTGACGACACAGCCTCAGCCATAGAGATTACACTATGAACCACCACTCTGCACAATCTGCTTGCTTTCATATTAATTAATCACAATCAGAGATGTACTTCTTCCAGAGCAGTCTGAGGAAGAACAACTTGTGATAAGCTTGCACGATGACAGTGAAGTGTGCCTCCCACTTCAGGGTTGTGATGACTGTGGTACCCAGAAACTTCACATACTCCACAGCCTTTACAGCTCCACTGTGGTGAGTAGTGGGTGATGTGAAGGTAGGTATTTCTAGAAGTCCCTGACCATCTTCAACATTTTCCATTACACAAACACCAGATTATTATCTGTGTACCATGCTGCTAGCTGTGACAGTGTTCCTGTAGTCCAACTCATCATTGTCTTTGATAAAGCCTGGGTGTCACCAGCAAACTAACCCAGATTAATGGAGGGGTGGCTGGAGGTGCAGTAATTGGTGTACAGGAAGAATAGATATGGGGAGAGGATACAACCTTGTGGAGCTCTGAAATTGGTGGTGAGGGGGTAGATAGGTGGCTTCCAAGCTGCACCTGTTGGGTCTAGTTGGTTAAGAGGTCCATAATCCACTTGTAGTTGGGGCAGGTTACCTAGAGCTGTAGCAACTTGGTGTCCAGACAGTCAGGGAGGATACTATTAAAGGCTGAACTGAAGTCAATGAACAGAGCTCTGAAGTGCTGGATGTGTCCAGGTGCTGAAGTGTATGGTGGAGGATGAGGTTAACAGCATCGTCCATGGAGCAGTTGGCTCTGCAGGTGAACTGTAAAGGTTCCAGAGGAGGATCTGTGATCGGTTTGAGGAAGGACAGGGTGATTTTTTTCGAAGCACTTCATGACAGATGTGGTGATTCGGTCTTTCTTTGAATCTGGGATGATGGTGGAAATTTTGAAACAGGGTAGTACACGACATTCAGAGATGGACTGACTGAAAATGAATCAGGACACTAGTGAGAGCTGGGTGGCACAGTGCATGACTGTGACTAAGGAGACAGTGTCATGTTCAGGTGCTGCCATGCGAAGAGCTTAAGGTCATGATTCACTGTGAAGGTGCTATGTGAAGACATGCAAATATTTGTCCACTGATGCATTATTTTGCTAAATATATCATGGCTTCTGTGACACGACATTAGCTTCACTTCAAAGTACCATTTTTTCTATTTTATTTTTATATTTATTTAAAGATGAAATAATTAATAAATTACTAGTCTTTTGCCAATTATAGACAAAAAGGTGGATTCAATATTCAGACCTTGAGTAAACAATACTAACCACTAAGCTGTTATTATGTTTAAAACAAAGTAAATACACATTTTAAGGCTTCTAAACAAGCACAGCTGGCCTGGCTCTGTGTATTTTGTCGGAAAATTCCACAGTCCCAGGCACCTGCAGTATCCACCATTGTTTGTATGTGATGGGAATGCTCTGCATGAGTGTCCCTGACCTAATCAGCACATGGTTTAGGTTCTCCAAAATGAAAGCCTACAATGGTGCAGTGTTTGCAAGGTGGAAGTAGTTCAAACCTCTGAAACACTACAATATTGATGTGGAGGTGGCTGTGGATGGGGTGTCACTATGGATGTGAAAAAGAGAGCAGCAGACACATTGACTCATCACAGCAGGAAAAGCACAGGCGGAACACATCACATTAATGATGGCTGTGTTGTGCACAAGTGTTCCAGAAAGGCTTGCCAGTGAGCAACAAATTCTTTAGTGGCTTATGCTGCATTGCCTCCTTTAGTTGGATTCCCCTCTGGACCAAATATATCATTATTCTGATCATTAACAGTTATGTGTGTTGTTGTCATTGTTGCTTCTGCTGTTATTCAACCATGATTCGGTATAACAAGCAATATGTGAGCATTTATATCTTTCAGAGATGGAGGGAAGAAGGAGCTCCCCCTCTTTAATCGTGTCTTTCTTGGTTCTTTCTTCCTTTCTTTCTTTGTGTTTGAATGAACACACTCCAAGCTGCTCTTTATCATAATGAGCTGGCTGTTTAATTAAGCAGTGCAGGTTAGGATTGCATGCTTCCTTGAAACTAATGTTTCACTGTATGACAGTTTCATTCAAAAATTGCCTCACCAGTGGTTATGTACATGTACAATCAGTTTATTGAATCATGTGTGTGTATAACTCTTACTGACAGCCATTTTGATTATTTTGCATCATGATGAAACAAATGTCTGCTGTTTTTTCCTTAAAGGCAAAGGCAAAGGCAAATTTATTTGTATAGCACAACTCTACTTAAGTTTAGGGTGGTGTTCAAGTGCTGAAGTAAAGGTCTAACCACAGAAATTTACCACTGAGCTGCCACATAGCTTTGCATTCATCAGCTGTAATGTTTGGAAACTCAAAATGAAATGCAAATATGTCACACTATACATGGGACAACACAGAGGGAATGAAATTAGTCCCAGGATAAAAGACAGTTTCACGGGCAAAATCATAATTACTATCATCCTCAAACTTGCCTCTTACCATAAAGTAATTTTATTGCCTAAGTTTATTTGTTTCTGTGAACACGCCATCCATCCCTTGCTGTGTTCACATTCTTAACTGTAATCAGGAAACCCATGTGTTTGATTCACTGAATACATTAAAGATGTGGGGAGCTATGCAGAGGTCTGGAACCATGCTAATGATGTGGCAGCTGAGTCATTTTGAGTAAGTCAGGGTAGATACACTAAATTTTGTTAATATTGTTATTGTCGACCATTTTTTCATAGTTCTAGTAATTAGAAACATGATTTTGTATAGTACCTTTCATACAGGAATTGCAGCTCGATGTGATTTACAAGGGAGAAATCACAACCACAAAGTGAATGCTTTGCAAAAAAGGTAGAATGAACATAAAAACAGATTAAAAAAAAAAATATGTAAAATAAGATGGAGATAAGGGTGAAAATAGAAATAAAGACAATGCATAAAACCATGCAATAAAATGTTAAAATCTAGGTAAACATAGAGCAGAATAAGGATACAAATCTGCTTTCTGGGGACTGCGTACTGGGGTTCTCAGACACAACCTTCTCTACAGATACTGATTCACCTCAGGTCTAGATTACACCCAAGCAGCCATTTCACAGCCGCCTCAGAACATCTTCTCGTGGATGTAATCTCACTTATCTGCCTATAGGGCACAACCCAGTATTGCCCCAGAGACCACCATATTCACAAATCTTTATTCACTTAGAGTAGCAAAAGGGTAAACATATAAGGACAAAGCATCAAATCACAGCATACAATGATAAAATATGGTGAAAGAAATAACATAGAATGCATAAAATCAAGTAAAATACAACATTTTAAAAGAAATGCAGCAGTGTGTAAGTGTGAGGCAAAGCACAAAAGTTTCAGACCTGTATCAGGAAATCACAGCTAGTTAGTTAAATGCTAAAGTGAAGAGATATGTGTTCAGCTTTCTTTTGAAATATTCAGTGAGCTTCCCTGATATCTGTAGGTAGGGCTGTTCCAGAGCTTTGGGGCATAATGGACAAAGGCTGCATTCCCAACTTTCTTTCCACTGTTGCTGGAAGCCTCCAGTAATCCAGCACATATGCTGTGTTCTTCACAGTGTTCTTGAAAGCAAATAATAAACAAGGTGGTTCACGATGTAGCTTGGTCCTAGTCCTTTAAGGGCTTCGTATTTGAGGAGGAGAACCTTAAAATCAATCCTGAATGCCACAGAAAGCCTGAACTACTTTTAAACACTCTCTTCTTTCAAAGTACACTGATCATATCCCAATAAACTGTCTGCTTAGAAAGAAGAGTGAGCAGTCACACATAAGGATGAAATATTTCACATGATTTTCACTGCTCACACAGGTTTTACTAATAACACCTTTAATCATTTATTAATAACAATAAAAACCTGTGCTGCAAAATGCTTTTTAGTCAAAAACATCAACAGCACTTTTTGCAATGTACAAAATAGACGGTCAGTTGGACTTCCAAAAACTTGTGAAAGTCAGAGCAGACAGATTGAAAAAGATACTTATGGGAAGTAATGAGGTTCCAATTTGGTGAAGAATGGCTTGTCTGATAAGAAAAAAGAATCACAACAATGAGCGAGACCGAGAAAGTGGAGATTAAGCAGCAAGAAAGATGGAGAGAAAGGAAGAGATTTAGAGACTGAATATTCCAAGCATCTGTTGTCGAAGCTGATGATAATGCCTCATTATTGTAGTCATTAGGAAAGCATGGCAGAGAGAAAAACATGGAGCGTGAGAAAGAGGAAGAATATTAAGGGTATAAAGAGAAGGAAAATAAAACGTGATGCATCCACAGTATAGGGATGAGTGATGGGTTGGAGAGTTCACCTGCCTATTTATTTGAAGAAAAGATTTCACCATTTTTAAAGATAAGATAAAGCTTTATTGATAACTATGGGGAATTTGGCTTTCTACAGCATGTGTTTTCAGCAGGGAAACAGAAAACTATATTATGAGATAATATAAGTATAAAATGGGCAATAAAAAGAAGCAATAAAAGCAAAGCAACTGGACATTAAAAGGAATTAGATACCATAAAAAACAATTGCAGGTATATGTAAACATGCTGTATGCTGTTAAACAAGCAGAAATATGTTTAAAGGGGAAGGAATAGTGTTTTGCAATTTCACAAGAGCTAACTCAGTTCAGCTCACACAGATTGAAATGAACAAGTTAACAATCCCAAAAATAGGTCACTGATCTCCTATAGTGTTGTCTAACACAAGTCTGTCTGCCTGTCAATGGTAGAATACATTAATAATAAATATTGTATTGGTAAGTAAAGGATGAATACTATCTCTACCACTGCTACTGGAAAACAGCAACCCGAGGAGTGAAAGCAACTGGTTCTTCACAAACCACTGTGTGGAATCTGTCCTGATTTGTTCATAAAACTCCTGTTCATAAGTGTCTGAACTGCCATTTGCTCCAGCCATGCATAAAGGTGTGAGCATCGTTGACTTTCACAGGAGTTAATGACAGCATTTACCGAAAATATGATCACACATGATCACTCTAAATAAGCATGCTTTTTTAGCATGTTCATACGTAACACCGCGAAGAAACGTAAGAATTTATAGCCAGTGTTTCTCTGTGGTATAAAGAGAAGCACATGAAAAAATAACTGCCCACTCAAACCTTTGAATGTAGTTTTGAGCTTTTGAGGAACAACATATGCCAAGCCACTTTGAGTCCCTCTTCTCATTTCTCAGTTTGTACATTAGCTGCTGCCCACCAGGGGTGACATTTCTTTATATTTGTTCATATTTTACACCCATTTTCTCGAATAATGGCACAACACATTGTCTTTTGTGTTAACATATTACACTCTTTATTCAACTTAGTCAAGTTTGTTTTCTAAATTGGTTGCACACAATTTGGCTAACATTCTGTCACATGTTTTTTAGGTAGCACTTACCCCAGCTCTTACTTTAAGCACAGCTCACAGGAAGTGGAGGAAGTCAACAGGGAGACTGAAGAAGGGTGACTTAAATTTAGAATTCCACAAAATGAATTTTTGTTTGGCTTTGTTGTCATTTACTGGAGGTAAATTCTTTCTTTGTTGATATTTTTTTATAGGTCATATATTTGGATATATTTCAGAAGATGTTGGGAATCATTCAATTTGGATCCATTTTTCATTTTCTCTTCTTCCTTTTTTATGCAGACTAATACACTGATATGTTCATTCTCATCAAGGAAAAATACTGTCTTGTTCGCCTGATCTCTCCGGACTGCATTTGCTGCACAGTTGCAGACCATTCTACTGAGTAACACTGACTTTGAACTAATGAGGGGCCGTGAGCAGAATGGTAAAGCGGTGTCTTAAAAAGCTGTAAATTCATAAGATGTGTTGTCTGAATCAGAAATGGTCTGGTAATATAAGGCTTGAGAGAAAGTCAGCTCAGATGTGGGAGAAACCTTTCAACATGCTTTCAGCTTGATTTTGTTTTGTATTGTTTTTTAGGTTTTGCTCAGCACTGTCTTTAAAGCCAGCGTTACGCACACTGCAAACATTCAGGTCCTTTGGGTCATCTGCCTCAAGTCAAAGTCAAGTTAACGTTATTCAAGCAAGTCACAAGTCCTCAATTTTGCGACTCGAGTCAAGTCATGTGATGTAAGGTCCCCCACCTCTGACTAATATCTGTTGAATTTTCCTTGACCAAGGAAATAGATGCTAAATTCAAAAACAATGGGAGTTAAATTCTTTCAGTAACAAATATGCAAGTTCATACATACTCAGTATTAACATATAGATGTGAACCTGCATGCCAAAAAAGCTTGAAGTTCATACAGCAGATTGAGAGTCACCCACCTCCTTTCAGAATCCCAATGATGGCTATGATCTTCTGCAGTTGGTCTCACCAAGCCTTAACTTGAGAATACAAAAATATAAAATATGTTTCGTGCTCTTAAAAGTGACAGCAGGTGGCAACATTGTTGCCTGTATTGTTTTCAATGTGTACATTCTGAAAATGGGCACAGTTTCCCCTATAAGAGGTAAGGACAGGTAAACGGAGAACAGAGAAATGGCCATGGAGCAAGAAGCATAGTGCATTGCTGGGTTGAAAGCCAGTGCAGAGACTTGCCAAGGTGCACACGCGCGCAGCACTTTACACACATTACAGTACCAGGCTGTAAATCTTAGTGCCTCGTGCTTCTTATATTGTGCTGAACCATTTTACTGTGTTGTTTTGCTATTTTATTATTATTGCTTGGTTTTGCTGCTGCAAAGTCGAGAAACCCTGTCACAAGGAATTTTACTCTCTTATTTGTATTCACTGCTTATATTGAAATGTAATAAATAAATGTTGATTAACCGCAATTTTAGAATCATTTTGAAGCCCTTTTTGGACACAGACACTTACCATACAGTAATATAATATGATATATTAATAATACAATAGTACAACCCCACCCTAAAACTCTAATGAATAATCATCAGATACGGATCCATATCTTTTGCAAATTTGTCTTAACAATCCACACACTACACACAGTTTCAAACCATCTGTCACTGCAACTTGGCAACCCACAATTCCATTCAAGGGGCGTGTTAGCAGCTGCTCTCTGCACAAACAGACAGGCAAGCCAACTTAACATTACCTGTTTTAAAAATGTCATGGGATGGCAGCATCTGATTCTCAGTCATCCAGGACTTGGTTATAGAAACTTTCAAATGTTTTGTCTCTCATCCAAGGGGCTTCATCAGTTCTGATTGGCTGATGGGGAGTCGCGGGTATTTTTGTTATCAAGGTCATTAATAAAGGATGGTAATCCACCTAAAAAAATCTTAATCCTACAAATTTTAATCCTGCTTTAATAAATTTGCATATATGCTTGAAGATTGTTTGTATGTTCATGTATGTTTGTGTATGCACAGCTACGTCTGTATTTGTGTGTGTGCATGTGTGTAATGGCAACAGGCCGTCATTGTCCATTGTTCATGAGCCTGGGTGCCTTGTGGAAGAACTGTCCCGGAGCCTGCAGCTCTGGGCCTTAAGGCTGCTGTACAGCTTGCCAGACGGCAGCTTCTGAAACCATTCACGGTTGGAGTGACTATAGGGTATTTAATAATCCTACAGCCTTTGCTGACACACTGTCCTGTGTATGCATCCTGGAAGGAAGGAAGCTCACATGCACCGATGCTCTGCTGTCCGCACATCTCAGGCCAGAACACGCATCACAAGCCAGTGTGGACGCAGTATAAGACACCACAGCTGACAGTCCCTCGAAAAAGATCCCCAGAATAGGCTGCAGACTTGGGGGAAGGGCTCATTTGCCCATGTGGTCCAAGAACCTGGCACGAGGCAAGAACACCATGCCACCTAATGACTCTGAACCCAAAGATGGTGACTGCTAAAAGGATAGTAGTGGTGCAAGCTAGGTTTACTCCATGCTCTCTGGCTAGTATGAATGTACTGGTATTCTCATATACTGTATAGAGTAGTGGGCCAATGGGGTGGGCCATGGCCTGTGGCTTTTTGTCAACTCAATCTGACCAAAAACAAAATTAGATTGAAAAATTATGAAATTACAAAATTATATGGTGGGATGGGGCAAAATCATAAATATTCACTGATGACTATATCACAGACTTTGAAATTCACAACCATGCAACTTTGGACTACCAGCAGATCTACAGACATCCAAGGATTATCAGCTGTGTATGAACTGTCACAATTATTCTATTGATTGATCTGCTATATTTACTCCAACTTTAAAACTGTACCCACTGCTGCCTCTGAAAAACAGTGATATTTATCTTTTTTAACCTGATAAATATTTCCAGTTAATTAAAAAATGAACAAATTAATCCTGGCTTGCCCTTTATGATAACAGATGTTGCACATCAGCTCCCACTCACATGGTTATCTCGCTGGTACCTGGCTGTGATATGTTCCACTATCTTGTCAGCAAACATTCAACTTAACTTACTTGATGCCACTCTGCTCCATTCGCCTCTTAATGGTTAGCTCAGACACCCCAAACAGCTTTGGATTTTCAGGCCACACAGCACGGAATGTACAACTGTGTCAGCCGGTAAATCAAAAGGACAGCCAGGCTGACCAGCCTTGCTGGGGCAGCCCTCCATCATCCTGCAGTTTCATTTGCTGTGCTATCTCTGTGATCATCATCAATACAGTTTCACTAATTTCTGTGTCAGTCAGGGTTGATATCATTCCAATTCCTTCCACAAAGCCCCCAATCTGATCTAAAAAAGCATAGGAATTGGCATTTGCCTCCATCTGTTCCGCTACAACCAACATATCTATCGTTGTAGCATGCAAGATTTCATTAAGATCAGCACTGGGTGTTGCCATCATAAATTAGCGCAATGCAATAGATGCAAGTTCAACCACCAATCACAGGGCACTAGGCTTATCACATGCACTGTGAGCTGATATGCAACAAAAGTTAAACATTTCCTGTTTGAAAAGACAATGGTAAGTAAGAAGGTAGTGTGAGTGTGATACCAGCTAGCATTTAGCTGATGTTTGGCTCACATAGAGTATGGCTGCCGTTCATTGTTTTGACCCTGGCTTTCCATTCATTATCATCTAACTCTGGTGATAATGCACATATCGACACAGGCTTTAATGTTGTTCTACACTCTGCAGTCACCTAGCCTGTCCACTCTGCATCACCCAAAGACAGTCCAGCAGCAAAGAGTGGCTTAGGAGGATGAGTGACCCTGCATATAGACGAAGAGATGTGTATGAAAAGGGTTTTCTCTGCCTCTTAAGAAAAATTGTTTATTCAGATGAGACAGGCAGCCTCCGGTGTGTCAGATTTGTAACACCCTTAGTGGAGCTCATTCCTCCTTTGGACGGTGGGTCCATATGCATAAGATTTTGAATAAAACCTTTTAAAAGACCAGGACTGCTGTGGTGACTGGGTTCTTTTCTCACTATTTGTTGATATTGTTGCCACAAAACTTCTTTTATTGATTCAGTATTAAATGTGTTTTTTGTCTGGACCAAAAAAAGGCTGCATGCTTGATTTGCTTGCACCAAAAGAAAAAAAAAAAAAAGACAACCAAAAACAATTCAGTTCTCAGTTCTCCTTCAGGAGCTTTTCAAAAAGGTCACAGGACCTTGTGATTTTTTGTTGCATCTTGGCTCTATGCAGCCCCAGAGGATGTTGAGCCACTGCCAGAGGCCACAGCATCCATGCTTGCTGAGGTTTCAACTGAGTCCATAATAGGATAAATAGATGGCTTCCCACTGATGGCCTCATGTATGGCAGAAAAATACAGCCAAGTGGCTACTCTTGCCTCTCCATATCAATCCCCATCAACCGCTACAGGAGCACAAGCAACGGTGAAAGTTAGCCAACAGTGGAGAGGATCATACTGAACCACCTCCGTCACCTGGCGAGCAGCGAGCTGGACCCCCTACAGTTACATATATCTACCTGCTCCATCGATCTCTTTCTTATCTGGAGCATACTGGAAGGACCTCTTCAGTGCTTTCAACACAATCCAACCATCTCTGCGCAGGGGGAAGCTGGAAGGAGCCAGCGTAGACTGCCACCTGGTTGCATGGGCCATAAACTGCCTCACCAATGGATCACAGTATGTGAGTCTTTGTGACTATGTGTCCGATGTGGTAGTTTGCAGCATGTGGGCTCCACAGGGGACAGTACTTTCTCCTTTCCACTTTACCCTCTACACATCAGACTTCAGACACAACACTGACAGCTGTCACATCCAGAAGTTCTCAGATCATACAGCCATCGTTGGACAAATATCACAGGGGAACAAACTTGTTAGCTAGTTTTTGTTATAGTATGGCATGGACCAGCCCCATGACACAAACTTTTTAGCTTATAATCAGCACCAGGACGAGGTGCCGCTAATAACGGGAATAAACACATTCAAAATCCACCTGGCGTAACTGAACACCTCCCTCTACCATCCAGGTGACATTATTTGTGACAGTAGCTATCTCACATGCATTTTTCACAAACAGTTGGTAGTAACAGACTCTGCATGCACAGCAACCACTTTGCTCTGTGCTCTGGTGAAAAGGTGCATTTGATTAGTTTATCAAATAACCAAAAGAAGATGGCAATTCAATTCACTTGACTGATAAGAGCCTAATAACACTGATACACTGCTTGATGCTATTCTATGTGGAAACATGAACTGTACCAAACCCACTAAAGTGATCTATGTATAATGGATGATAAAATTAATGGCAGGCAATAATTTTGCCAAAAAGGTGCTAAACAACATAATTTAAGAACAAGATGGAATGAATATGTGTCTGAACTCTATGTAGAGGACAAAGAAGCATTTTAAAACTGGGTTTTATCAGGAACAGCCAAGCATGGTCCAGAGTGTGAAGACAAGAAACATTCAAATGCTAGATTTAAATAGGTTATACACTTTATTAAGAGAAATGAGCAGACCATGAGGGTGAACTCCATGGCCAATGAGATTCAGCACAATAATGCTGAATTCTGCTGAACTGAATGGATTTTGGAAAGAAATTAAGATTATCAATAACAGTAAAATGTCTTTATCATCCAGTATTGATGGTGTAACTGAGTCTGAAAATATTGCTGAACTCTGGAGAAAGCAATAGGGACATTTTAAGCACTGTTAAAAGTGGTGAATTTAATGCTGGTGTTTCTAACAATAATAGTGCGCTCTGCCATTGAGAAGTTGGCAGTAAACAAAGCATGTGGCCTTGAGCAAATAACAGTAGAACATCTGAAGTATGCAGCCATAGAGCCTCAGGGTTACATGTTTGGTGTTTTTCTTGGATTGTTAATGCATGGCATACTACCTGACTCTGTGTTCCCTATGTTATTAGTGTCAGTAGCCAAAGTAAAAGACAAAGCCAAAGTAAATATCCTACATAGAAAATTACATTGAACTAGCCAGCATGAATTCTCCTGGATAGGCTCCAAGAATATATTATAACCAATGACAATCATTGTGGAAATTGCATTTGGAAGAGTAAAAGCAAAGTGGAAAAGTCTGTTGAGAAGATGTGATCTGCCTCACTTTTCCCCTTGTCTGATTGCGGCATGCTGTACCCTACACAAATCATGTGAAAAAAGAAGAAGACCTAGGCAATCCAAGATGGCTGCATGAGGCAACATTCAAGGAGGAAACATTTTCCTGAATGCCGTCAATGCAGGTAGTCAAGCAGCAGAGGCGGGAGTAAGTCACGCATGCAAGTCACAAGAAAGCCTTGAATCCTTCACTCTGCCAACTATTTCTTTAAGCTCTCTTGGTCTGATAGAAAAAAAAAACGTGCTCAACTTCCTCAAGCTCTACCAAAAAAAAAAAAAAAAACAATAAGCGATGTCCCAAGTTACTTTGGTGAGAATCAAGCAACTCAGGCCAAGTCCCTGCTACTTGTCAAGCAAGTCAAGTAATGGCTCACGTCAAGCAAGTCACAATCAGGTACTATGACATTCTGATGATCTCCCCCTGTTTCCACATTTGAATCAGTAAAAGACAATGATCATGAATTGAGTTTCATTTTCAACATGAACAACAAAAACTGTTGCAGCCTTCCTACACCTCAGAAATCTTACTGATATCTGACATTTTGTGACAATCAATAACAAGCCTCAAAATGAACAGTAATGGAGAGTCGGATGGCCGAAGTTGCACACAAGATTCATCATGGCAATTCACTATGGCCAGTTACTTCTCCTGTAAACAAACAAACAAAACAAACAGTATTATTAAGACCAAATCATAAATATATATATATAACAAAACCACAGAAACTGTTGTCGCCAGTGCAACATGCTGGTGTTGTGCCAAAAAGTGATCATCAACCAAAAACTGATTGCCATCCATTTTAAAGATATTTAAACCTGGAAACTTTCAAACGGACTGCATAGGATATAATCTAGGATATAGAACATGTAAAATAATGATACATCTTGAGGATAGGTTTCGTGCACAGTTGTAACAGCATTGGCTGCAAAGTGATAGTAACAGAGCGGGCACACAATTCACATTAATGTTGTGCTAAAGAGGTGCTTAAAATAATAAATAAAAAAAGGGATACAATAGCATTTCATGACAATAATAATGTAACACCTCAAACCATAATGTCACGAATAGGCAGCTGTGTTAGCTAGTAACGGCTCTGCATAGTTTAAGTGGTTATATGGCTGCAAATCAGTACCCCAGTTTCTTTTTCATTACGTCTTCTCAATGAAACGCACAATTGATTCTAAGCCAAGTCTAACATAGCCCAGCCAAAAAGACAATTCACAGACCTTTCTTTGTTGGTTTTGTAGTGATGAATGAAGTTGGATGTTGGTGGTCGTGTCAGTGATTTTTTGAGATTCAGTTGCTCTTGTCTTACCACCAACAACATAAACCTTTCATGAAAGTTTTATTGTTTTTGGAATGGCTCCCTCCATGATAGCTGCCTCATGCATTGGCCTCTGCTGGTCTGGTGTGATGATGCCAAGTAATGTGACAAAGTAGCATTGGTACTGAATAAACTGGAATGAGTTGCCGGATGAATGGATGGTTCAAACACAGGACTTTCACACGGGAGACCAGAGTTTGATTCTTGTGTGAAACCAATAGTTAATGTAAATTGTTTTAAGGAAGGAGTTATTTTAAACCAAACCATAATCCTTTCCTAAATCTAACCAGGTAGCTGTGGTGCCTAAACCGAACCACCTGAAATGTTTCTCAGCAAGCTTTAGTTTGAAAATCAAAGCGAATGTTGCATTTATTATTGCTGAACATGGAATGAGAGCAACTGTGGACTTGGTGCAAGCATGAAAGATACTTCCAGCTGAAATACATTGGTTTGATATTAGTTGTGCTGCCACAGAAAAAATGAAAATACATGACTCAATTAAATTTTGTGAATATTTCATGCACTGTTATCGGACTGTGTTGACATGAACAATGCAATACACATTCCTGCTGACTTTATGACACTATTCCACCAAAAGACAGCTGATGACAGTAACATTTGAACATGGATGAAAGGAATTTACATGCAGCCCAGACAGCATTCGTAAATGACAAAATGATGGAAGACACAGAATACAGACTGGAGACACAGTGAAATGAAGGGGCAAATTGGGATTATATTGGAATTCCAGTAGATGGAGAATCCATGTTCTATAGTGTATTCTCCTCAAAATCCCTTGTGAAAATCATAAAGTCTCTGCTCCTGTCCAGTGAATAACAGGAATTTCGGTATTGAACAAACACAGTATCACATTCATGATGGTCAGTTTTGTCTGTGTTTTTATTGCTACTGTAATTTGTAGACCTGTGTGCAGTTTGTCAGAGAGATGGATTGCAGTGACCTGCGTAGTGAAAAATATCCTTCCAGTTTGAGCGATAAGACAACTTGTTCCCGCCTGTCTCCATAGCCACGCAACCTGATGGGGAGAGAAGAAAAAAAAGTCTAAAATCAATATGTCAGCTCTCTGGCCCTCACCATAATGGCTCCCAGGTGGGTGATAAGGAGCATAGTTTTTCCCAATGAGACAAGAGGGTGTGGAAGAAAGGGGGATACAGCATGGGACACTGTATGTGTGTTTGTTTGCGTGTGTGTATGCATATGTGTGAACTAACAACAACCTTCCAGGTCCAACAACCCCTAGACATCTGTCCCCACAGGAGTGGGCCCAGACATGGAGATACAGAGGTACAATACACACATGCAGATGGGTGAGGAGAGGAAGTTTGGATACAAGGGAGCATCAGGATTCAGTCCAAATAAATTATTGAAGGATTACACTGACAAGTTCTCAAACAGTTCCAATAGACATGCCATACAAGGAATGTGCTGTCAATAGACATGCACACTTTGTCAGAAAAAAATACACAGAAAGGCAAAGTTGTAGTTGAAGTCTCTGCTCACGGATTGTCTTTGGTGTTCGTTATGGGCTGTTGATGTACAAGGAGTGTATTATAGTGCAGAGAAAACAAATGCATGCACAGTATCTACAGCCCACAGGTGATGCACCCTGAGTAACTGAGGCAGAAATCCTTAGGAGCATGCTAGTTAAGCGTTTGCAAATTCACTATGAAAACACTAATGTATGAGTTCAGTGTGTGTGTGTGTGTATATATATATATAATATGTGTGTGTGTGTGTGTGTGTGTGTATGTGTATATCTCAAACAAAGAATTACTAAAAACGCATTTTCATTTTTCTCTTGGTTGCCTGTACCACAAATATTTTCTGTGCTGTACACACTGAAATGAGAATACACACACAAACATATGACAACCCTTTACAGTGGTAGCCTAATAAGTGGGCATAATCCTTGCATGGAATTAATACACAAAACACATTTGTAGTAAACATGCATTCATTCAATAGCTGTTCATTAAAATTGTGCCCTCAGACCTAAACTCGGAGGTCTCAGCAACATCCTCAAGGCACACACACAATCACACAAAAGCTCACAAACAATAAAGTATAAAAGCAGCACACATAATTATTAAACATGTGGACAGGGTGGGAAATTAACTTTTCAAAATGCGAAGATCTACCAGCCACACAATAGTAATTCATTATTCTGTGTTTAAAATCTACCAACCACTTTCATATTTTACCAGCATTTGGCTGGGTTGCTGGTGCTACTTTCCTACCCTGTGTGTGGCCATTGTTGGTACAAAGAAAAACACTGTATATTTTGTTCTCGGCTATAATACCTACACTAAAAAGGAAGTAAGGGTACAATCTAAAGAGTACAGTAACTGCAGTATACTCCTTTGTCATCTGGAGAGAAGGTACCAAAGTCCCTCAAAAAAATCACTGAGTTTTGGGAGTTGTTCAGTCAGGGGAAACTTTAAGAACCTTTGTGAATTGCTGTCTAACCAGCTGAGTCAAAGTGTAAATCATTTGCCCCGATTAAGTTATTCATTTGTTTGTATCAAAAATATTGTTGCTGTAACAGCCTGTAGGCTCCTCTGTGTCTTAAGTATGTTACTTTACCTGCCAAGACAAGCATCTGATAGCCAATTTGTGAAAACACTGTTTCAACTCATTACACCATTTACACTATTGTCTAAAAGAAACATTTTAGTGAAGGTAAAATTGTAACATTTTATAAAAACATTAACTGCACTTTGTTCTTTCTGAGTAGTTGAGTTCAGGGAAACCTTATCAACTGTGAAACTGTCCGTGACAAATTCTTAATTGTTTTTCCCTTCTTGGAAATTCCACAAATACCAGTGGAATACTTGTGTTTAGAGGTACCATCATGTCTGACTTAAGCAGTATAATGATTGATTGGACAGTTGCTGCAGCACGTGTGCTAATCAAATCCATCCACTGACATGATCTACTCACGGATATGCTGGCCCTCTGCGTCAGAGAGATGTTGATTGGCTTGACATGATCGATCCACTGACAAGGGGCCTCCCTGCACTGAGTCAGAGCCGTTCATTTGCTTCATGTGTCCCTGCAACTTTCAGTGTTAAAAAGAAAAAAAAAAAAAATATATATATATATATATATATATATATATTTGTGGGACCTACATAAACATATTCGGTTTATAGGACAGTTCACCCACCCAGGGCCAGCCTGGTGAACATGAAATGCATAATAATGTGGCTCTGTAACTGCTGGACGTGTAAATGAGCAAGTCTTTGCTGTTGAGTTCCCTATATCAACTTAACAGTTGATTGCATGTCAATATTGTGTTCACAGCTTGTTTCAGTTGCCACCAACTGGACGAATGGCAATCAGTTACTGCAGGTTCAACCTATAGTATATTTATTTCATTCATTACTGTTATGTCGCCATGATAACGCAATGCATTGGCTACACTCTTTGTCAGTCAAGACTCTTTCAACAGTTCAAATTTGATCTCATTTTTATATGTGACAGTGTTCTGCTGATATTAAGGTTAACTATGTAATTAAAGTGACACTATTGGTACATATATCAGCTCGTTTGACAGCGACCATGCCGTAGAAGACAGTGCAGTGATAGTGCAGGGTAATGCCTTTACCGTAGAACAGCAAACTGTCAGCAATTCAAAGTGTGCAAGTGTCTTGACCGAGCAGCCGTGAGCATTCAGCAGGCCAGTCTGTCACTATGTGCCGTTCTGTTTGTTGTGCTGTTTGTTTCTGACATTCTAACACTGAAAACGATCTCCCATCAGGTGTTGTACATAGTGGCAAAGCGACAGCAATGCAGAAATGCTTGGCAGTCACTGAGAATGCTTTAGGCAATGAGTTCAGCTTGATCAAGGTGGAAAGGATGCCTTCACTGTCACCTTCTACATCTTTCTCAGTCACGGGGAACAGAGATTTAGCAGGGTGACATAGTGGCTGGACAGTGGCTATATCAGTTTGACACATTGCACATATATGTGGCTAAAACCTGTCAAAATGGGCACAAGGCCTGTAGATAAGGTTTGTACCACCTTTGATTGTCATGTATGGAAAACTTCAGAGCCTCCAAGAAAGTATTTTTATGACTGCACAGCTGCATCAAATAGAAAGTAATCACATTGTACACCATTTTATATGCATTCCCCTGTAATACTCTGAAAAATTAATATAAAGATATGTCAATCTGAGGAAATTGCAGCACACAACATCAGTTTGTACTGATTTACCTGCTAAACTATCTATTGTGTTCAATAAATTAATTCTGGGTTTCCAATTTTTTTTTTTCAATAGCCATTTTAGAGTTTATGTGAAGTTTATCATGATCGTATTTCAATATAAATCCATCCAATCCACGCAATCAATTTAATAAGCAAATCCCTCAGGGAAGCTAATCACTTTTTCTTTCCAGTACAGGATTTTACTGCCTTGGCAGCATTGGTTTTGTCAGCGTAGGCGTCATGTTTTCCAACAGTGGATTCAGTATCTCACGATAAAACAAAAGCCTTTAAATAATTGCATAATGGCTGGCTGGATTACCTGTGATAATCCAATATGCTGAGCATCTGACAGCTGTGACGAAGCTCAAAGGCAGTAATGTGATCAGTGTAATTGATGCTATCATGAAAATAAATCTGTGGATACATTTAAGCTCACAGGACAAACCCTTGCTCATCATTCCTTTTGGAAAAAAAAAAAAAGGTTATTATCAGATGAAGCTGAAGGGCAGATAGTTCTTGGTTTCCCTTAATATATTAGGATGTTTGGTAATGCCTTATGATTTCCCATCATTTATTGGACTTCCGAATACTACTCTTGTGTGTTCAAGGTCAAAAGTAAATGAACAGGAATGAATGACACAAGAATTAAGGCCTGGAGTAGTTTAACCTGAATCTAATCTATCTGACTGTGTATGTGTACTGAAGGCTGAGCTTACTTGCCTGTGGTCTGTGTGTTACCTGCTAACTGAATTAGCACCAACTGAATTGTTTACATTTCTCTTAGTAGCAGTTCGCAGGTTGAAGAATAAATTTGTGCATCGATTGTCTCCATAAGCTGCACGGGTTAAGCTGCATTTTACTTTAAATGTGTTTTTTTTTTTTTTTTTTTGTTACAACCAGAACACTCACATAGAACCTGAAATTGGCTGAAAAAAGAACTTGAGCTGCTGCACAACAGTGATTTGCGGAGGAGGAGGAAGATGAAAAAAGGATGAGGAGGAATACAAATGAGAAATACAGGAGGGTGTTAGGTGTACGAACACCCTGAGACCAGAGGAAGGCGAACTCAAAGTGAAGGCTACAGGGATCACACAGGGCACAGGCAGGTAGAAACAAAAAGGGTTTATTAACTAAGGGTGTCCACAAAAACGGGAAAACAAAAGGCGAGAGCACAAAAACCACTCTGTACAGTTCAACTAAGGGAGTCCACAAAAACGGGAGGAACACAAAGCGAGAGCAAAAACACGCTCTGAAGAATCTGAGCTCCAACTCCTCTCACAACCGAGGCTGGGCTGAGGGCTATCCACAGGGCGAGACGCTCCTAAAACAAAAAGCAAAGCACAGGTCAGCGGACCGAGAAAGACACAGGGGATCAGAAGACTGGCAGAGGAACACACAATACCACGGAGGTAAGCAGACGATCCGACGAATACTGGAGAGAAGAGCCGGGGTTAAATGCATCCGTTGATTGGAAGGTGATGAGATGCAGGTGTGTGAGAGGAGGCGGGTAGGAGGGGCTGCCGAAACAGGTGCAGCCTCTTAACACGGACCTGGACAGACAAGGGAAGACAGACAAGACCACAAGGGGGCAAGGAAACAGGGAAAACACAGGGAAAAAAGGGGAAGACAGAGCCCTGCCTGACAGAGGGTCCATCAACAAAACTGTCTGGACCAAACTTATCATTAAATTTTGAAATCATGTGTCTTCCTAACCCCAACGACTGAATAGGTATAAGATGTTCCTTGGTCTTGAACCTTTGCTACCGGTGGCACATTGTGATCAAGTTGAGCTAACTGGAAAACATGTGGTCTCGTAAGAACCATGTCTATATGATGAGAAAGAAAGACGAGTGAAGGAAGATACTTAAATGATCCCTCGACAGAAGAGATCTCCGACACAAGTTATCCCCCATCTAGAATGCTGTCTGTTCATCCCTTCCCAGAAAAGTTAATTTCCCAGGAAATTTAACAACATTTCACAGTTGGCTTCATGTACTAACCTTAACAACTGTCGTTCACAAAGCAAGCCACATCCACATAACCATGATAATGACCCCACAGAGGTTAAATGCATTAAGCATTTTCCAACTACTAGAGGCTGACAGAAACTGCAACACATTTGTAAAATACTAGTTGGCTATGGAAGCCCCTAAGGTCAAACTGTGCATTAAGGCTAATAGCTAAGCAAAATGAACCTATTGTGTGCAAGAAAGTGCATTTTGAGCAGCAGCAAAGAAGAACAGGAGGATAAGGAAGAAGAGAACGGACAGGGGACAAATGAAAAATACATGAGGGTCCGTCAGCAGAACAGCCCAGACTGTAATTACTTAAAACTTCTTAAATCCAAAAATACCATTGAAATCATGTAACTCAAATCCTAGAGTACAATGCATGAGTGGGGATTAATATGTCCATTCTACACCACCCAGGCTCATAGTACAACTGTAGATGCTAGGGGCAAGTTATGATCATGCTGAGCTACCCGTCAAGTGAGAAACCACAGCTCCTAAGTAGATCTTGGGCAGTCACATGGGTTACAGGTAATGGCGATGTCAAATTATTGTCAAAAATTTATTCAACAAGACAAAATGCTGAGAATTTGTGTACTTCATCAAGACATAGAGATGTCTATAATTTATTTTTATGAAGATTCATCTGTATGTGACAAACGGATGTTTAAAGATCCAATTGACTGCCATAGTAATCCCAATTAAGCTGCTTAAAGAAGTTTTTCCCTTATCTGGCACTTCTTTAACAGATATGTTCAGCCTTTATTTGTCAACAGGCTGTGTATCACAGTCCTTTGAAGTAGCTGTGATTAAACTTCTTTAAAATCCCACTCTTGATCCAGGATTTTTAGCAAACTATAGACCAATATCTGACCTCCACTTTCTCTCTAAAATCCTTGAGAGAGCAGTCACCAGTCAGTTGTGAGGTTAGTTTTTTGAGGATTTTCAGTCAGGATATAGAATGACCAGTGCTGGCTCTGTGCTGTGATTCTGTGATGCTGTGAGAGACTGGAACACATCATAGATATTAAAGGAACTGCACTAAGCTGGTTTCAGTCCTACTTATCAGATCAATTCCAGTTTGTACATGTTAATGCTGATTCCTCAGTACGTGCCAAAACTAGTCCCAGAGTTCTACGAGGTTCTATGCTTGGAACAATTCTATACACCTTGTATATGCTTCCTTTAGCCAATATTATCAGGAAACATTGCATAAACTTTCATTTCTATGCAGATGATACCCAGTTAAATCAATGACACCAGATGAAACAAACAAGTTTACTAAATTTTAAGCATGTCTTAATTACATAAAAAGCTGAATTATCTGTTTTCTGGAAACTGAAGTTGTAGCACTTGGCCCTAAACACCTTAGAAACTCAGTATCTAATCAACGAGCTACTATGGATGGCATTGCCCTGGTCTCCAGCACCACTGTAAGGAATCTGGGAGTTACCTTTAATCAGGATATGTACTTTAGTTGTTACCTAAAATAAATTTCAGATTCAGATTTTGATTTAGATTTAGATTATCTAGAATAGATTTTAAATTGTTCTTCTTACTTACAGAGCCCTAAATGGTCAGGCATCATCAAATCAAACATAGTACCCTATTACCCCACTAGAACATTGCATCTCCAGAATGCAGACTTATTTATGGTTCCTAAAATCTCCAAAAGTAGGGGAAGTAGGGATGTTGGACCAGGGGAAGCACTTTGGTCTCTCTTCACTCTTAAAGCTGCAGTAGGTAACTTGTATAAAAGTATTTTTTTTGGTCATATTTGCTAAAACTGTCCATATGCCCAGACAGCTCCATTGGTCCCACCTACTGCTCCTACTGCGATTTCTAATAATCCACTGCACCCGACACAATGCAACCAATCAGAGCCAGAGGAGCGTCTGAGGGAGTGTCCGACATCTGTCAATCACTACTCACACATGCTGCAAACCTCCCGCTCCCTCCGCTCATGCTGCCAGCTGCCGCTCAGTCGAACAGCTCTGTAAGCGGTGTCAGGAGGCTAGTGAAAGCTTTGGCGGAGCAACAGTCACCCCCAAAGGAGAAACTGCCCATACCGCTGCTGCCAACAACAGCATATACGGCTAAGACAACAAATAACCATAAAGCTAATATGGTGATTGTTACAGTAACGGCTGGACAGAGTAAGCTTGTTTCCTATGCAAAGGCTAACGTTACTGGTTGTCACGGCAGCCGTGCAGAAGCCGCAGGGAGAAGGGGCTTGGAGGCAGGGCATGAGTGCAGTGGACAGGGAGGGGGAGTGACGTGAACTTGTGTTGGTTCAAATTTTCAGGCTAAGTCTGCTCTCTTCTCCATCTTACCTTCTGCAGCTTTAAGACTAGGTTTAAAACTTGTTTTTTGATAAAGCTTACGGGTAGGGATGGCTCAGGCTTACTTTGGAAACCTTCTTCTTCTGCCATAGGTTTGACTGCCAGGGTACCTCCCATGATACACTGATTCCTCTCTCCTCCTCTCCTTCCTAATCTGTATGAATTCATGTCCCCTTAGTGCATATGTTTGATTCAACTTTGGATGTTCCCGCAGCACTAAACTCACAATTTGTATGGTATCAATGTTTTCCCCATGTTTCTAGCTTATAAAATGACAAAACTATGATCTTAGTTCTCATAAGCATTTTTGTCTGGGTTTCTACCATGGAACCATACTGCCATCTAGAGACTAGTAGCGGTTAGGTTTCAGATACGCGACATGAGACAGTTATAATTAGTAAGGCTTAATTGACCAAATATAATCTGCCTTTCCGTTCCTTTGTTCTATTAGTTAGTTATACTATTAGTTATCATATAAGTTAGTTCTGGTATTGAAGAATGTTACCATTAGTCAATGAAATGTGTCTGATGCATGTATATTGGTGTCAACACATATGTTATAAACAACGTTGATGTGTGATTTAAAATTGATCATTTAAACTCTGTGATTGACCATAGTGAAAAGTAGATGAG
The DNA here is from genome assembly GCF_051107435.1 of Chaetodon auriga. Taxonomy (NCBI): domain Eukaryota; kingdom Metazoa; phylum Chordata; class Actinopteri; order Chaetodontiformes; family Chaetodontidae; genus Chaetodon; species Chaetodon auriga. The sequence goes on from NC_135082.1 coordinate 3,147,709, forward strand.
TCCATTGCACGCAATCGTTAGTTAACATTTTCTCTCTATAGGATGAAATCACAGCGTTCACCTATAAATCATTCTAAAGCGAGCAAAGACCTGTTTGTCACAGAGATTCCCCAGAGCGCCAGAGGGTATAACCCCCGCAGCCCACGGCAAGCGCTCACTATTTACTCTTTACTTGTTCTTTACTCACTTCACTTCTTCGGCATTTCAGATTTTCTTTAAGTTTTTGTAACTTCAATTTTTGCTCATCGGTTGTCTTTTGTCCACCTATTGGTGCATTATAGTAATCTTTTGTCTACTTTTGCTTGCCACAGTAAACCACATAACTTTTTCAAAGTTAAAGCTAAACTCTTATTTTCTTTAACCATTAAGGTAATCACGTAATAATATTTTTGTAGATATTTTCGACCGGCCATCGAAAGTATTCTCAACTTTATTATTAACCGAGAAGTTTCGCCATACTGCCGTCAACCTCTTTGGACTGAAGTCCTGCAGCCAGCCTCAACCCATCTGTCTGGGTCAAATAGCCACCAAAAGAGCTGCTCCTTGTCTGTTACCGACACTGAAGGCCTTCCAGCCCCTGAAGTGTCTTTGTCCAATACTGGCTCTCAACACCACAGTTCGACTGGTTCGTCCCGTTGGACCACGACAGTTTCTATTTTCATTAGACTCGCCTAGGCATTAACTCAAGAAATTAACACTACATTTGCATCCTCATTTTTATTCAAAACTACTTCTCACTATTGCCAAACTCATTCTGTTTATTATTTTGCTGTAGCTTCTTCATCCAGTTGTTTGTGTTACATCACATAATCCATATTATTTGTCGTATCATTCATTATTCATATCCATTCTCATTATTGTGCCAAATAAATAATACTTTTCATTTCAGTCATTGTCATACGATGTCCTTTTGAGCTGGAAATAGACAATCACTGTATGGAGAGCTTACGCTTCAGATGATGAAACTGATCTACCATTAATTCATTAATTATTATTAAATCAGCATTAAAAGAAAATAAATAAAATCCTTCTGAGCTGAGGAGGGTTGGTGCCCCTTTTTATATTAATGAGTGCCAACATTAAACCCAAAGGTTTAGTGACCTAATTCCCCTACACATTTTTTTGTCATATTTCTATAATCATTATGTATACATATTATTGTTATTATGTACATATACTATCATAAACTATTATACTATAAATATTATGATATTATTATATCATGTGCATATCTTTCTCTCTCTCTCTCTCTCTCTTTCTCTCTCTCTTGCTTATCGCTGTTGCCAAGTGCTTGCTCGTAAGGGAAATGTTGGAATTGCCCTTGAAAATGACTCAAGTATATTCTGATCCAAGACCCCAACTATTCTTCAAAATTACTACATGTCATAGTTTCAAACATTATATACATGGCCCTGTGTCCATATGTCACCAAATGACTCAGTGACACGTATATGAAACACTCAGGCAAGATTCCACCAGTGGATACAATTTAAATGTCATAGAATTTTAAAAACAGCTACAGATGAAGCGGGTCAACAATTGTGAACAATATTATCACCTGTACACTGGAGAAGCCTTCCCATACATGTAGGGCTTCTCAAGATTCACAAAGAAAGAACCCTCTTCAGGTCCATGAAGAGCAGCAACAACTCAGTTGCTAACAACACTGTAAGGACAGTCTCTGCAACTCTTAGAGGCAACTCTGAATGGCAACTGTCACCTCTGTTGCCACAAATGGTAACTACAGGACTCGATGACATCTCAGCAGCACTGTAGTCTATACTATACATGTCAGTGTTGGGGATGATGCCTTCTTGTCCTCTCAGGCAACACAATTATTACTTTCACCATTCACTGGTACAGGAGGCTCCTCCCCCAAATAAGATGTCCAGTGATCTTCCCTTTATCCAGCCCACAAAGCTAGATGTAGTGTGACTTTGTTTTCCTGCCATCAAGAAATAACCAGGAAGGAACGATGGTGGAGCGCAGGACCCTGAATCTCCTATCACCAAGGTGGAGGGCTTCACTGAGCGTGGTGTCCCCCTTTCCCCCTGGTGTGGAGATGCTCTCTCTCAGGCAGATGGAGAGATCAGGAATTACCCAGGAATAGGCCAGAGTTTGTGAGCTTGGACACTGAACTGGAACATTTAGAGAGTTTGGGCCCCTCTCAGGATGTTGTGTGCACTATACAGGGTCCCAGGGCTATATCTAATGGAGAGTGTTACACAGTAAAATGGACAGCTTTCCAGCATTGGTGTGAAGAGAAGGAACTGGACCCCACTCTGTGTCCCATGCCATATGTGCCTTCATTTCTCCAGCTATTAGTGGACAGGAATCTGGCATTCAACAATGTTAAAACTTATGCTACCACTATCTCATATTGTCATTATAGGTCTGGCAACAGCTTAGTGTTTAGCCACCCTCTGACAAAGCATTTTCAGGGGAAGGCTGAGATGCAGGTGTCAAGCTTTGTTGCCCCTCAGTGGGATTTAATGCTGTTGTTACTTGTGCCAGTTAAGACTGTTTTAGGATCCTCAGAGACAATAGCTTGACTGTTCTGCATCCTAACCCTGTTTACACACCTGGTCTTTCAGATCAATCGTGATAACATTGGATGTGTTTTTTCCTCCTCCTCACAACTCTGAGGACGAAGCTATGCCCTATGCCCAGTGTGTGTGCGGCCCTGCTACGTTGTATGTGCCGTTCCCAGCACCTGTTTTTACATTACAGAGAGCGTTCTTTGAGGCTTCATCTGTCTGGACTATTGTCCAGTTTAGATTAAAGTTTTTCAGTGCTGTGCAAGTGTGTGAGGGATAAACCCACTAGCAACAGCTTTAGAGGGCTGCGCCTATATTCATACAATCCAGAGTTACGGTCCATAACTAACAATGTCACTCGTTCTGCCTTTTTCTGCACATGCAATGCCTGCAGTGATTGTCCCTCATCTGCCTCCTTGTACTCATTTGGCAGGTTACCTGATGTTTTAAGTCTTAAGTTTTGGTTATGTGGTTTGCTATATTTTACAGTTGCATGTGAGAAAAAAAATCTTGCTCTATGAGTCCTTTTTGACTAAATTTAATATTTACAAGTATAATCTGTAAAGATTAAAAGATACAATCTAAAATAAGTACAAAGAATACAGTTACTGTTGTTGGAAAGCAAATATTCTTTGCTTGATAGAAACTACTGTGATAGCCATGACGGGGTCATTATTTTCAAAGGAGGTGAGACAGTTGTCATTAGGCTACCTGAGGATAGACAGCGGTAAACAGTGGCTATTAGCTATTCTTAATGTTGTATTTGATTTGACTGTCTGGCAGTTTTTCTGTCAGTCATTTAATTGTTATGAAAGTGATCACAATGATACTGTTCACCAGTGTCGTTGCCATTTTAGTTATGCAACTCCGCCATCCACTTGAGTTACAATGATTTTTCATGCGCTATATTTCTACTTCTAGTTATAGTTAGCATTTTTGGTGTGGATAGCCCTTTAGTGGTAACATTATCAAAGCACAAAAAAAAAGATTAATGCTAGGCTAAAAGGTAGTTTGTGTAACAAAGGGTTACCATCGTAGGTTTCTGCCATGTAAAACTAACTCTTAAAGGTAGTTTATTTGTAAGACTCACTCTCTTAATGTTAGCCACAAACAGCAAATACAAAAAAATGTAATATCAACACTAAACAAACTGCGCCAACATATTAACCAATGCAGAGCAGAACCCAACGGGGTGAAACACATGCCTGCTCTGAGTATGTACAGAGCCCAGCACTTCCCTCAAGTCTTTCCATCATCTTATTGTTGGGCCAGGGATTGTTCCTGTTGCCTTGCCATAATTTGAGATAATTTGAGAACTATGAGATCACTTCCTGCAGGAGAAAGGAACTGAGGAAACACATTTATTGATCAGAGCGACAATGTCTATTCCTCTCAACCATCATGACGTCTGCTCCTGATGACAGTGACACAACTGGATCAGCTTTCAGTCAGCTTTGACACCTCTTAAGTGTTGTTTAATGGTTTCTATTTGTATTTACATCCAACCACTACCAGATTTCTACTAAAGAGTGTTGGTGTTGGTCCAGCAAAAGACTTTAAGACTTTAGTGACGGTTGGTCTTGTGTATCCTTGTTCAGGGACTTCCTCCCCAAGTCCTCATTCCTCTGAGCAGAAATTAAAGCATTAGAATGTCCAACACGATGGACAGAACAATTTCCGGTCCACCATAACGTGATCAAATAAGGGAAATGGAATGTATGTACCCATGAAACTTACTGGAGTTTACCAATGCCATACACCACTGTGTCTGCAGTTAAGGGAAGGTCCTGATGAGAAACAGTTGAACATTATGAGTTATTGCAGAGTGTTTGAACATATAATTACTTATGAACTCTTTGAGGCTTGGAGCAAGAACTGTCCTTGATGATGAGGTAAATCCTTTGCAGAGTGTCTCATTTCTGGATTAGATGCAGGTTTTTCCCACAAGACTTCAGTCTTTTGAAGGCTCAAGAACTGGGACACTCAGAAATCATTGCCATTTAGGTTAGATCCTCTGAAAACATAAATTTCAAAATAAATATAGCTCTCATAGCTATTTCTCTCCTAGAAATTTACATGACCACATGGTAGAATATTGTAAGGCCTAACATTGTGCTTCCCTATTGCTGGCTTCCTGTAACTTTGCAGACAGAGTGGTTGGAGCTTATTTTTCTGGCACATTCACTGTAAGTCAGTCAACAGAATAGAAGCATCAGCTGAATGTCTACATTCAGTAAAATGTAAATGTAAATGTAACCTCAAATCACATATTCTTTTACTCTGTGTCACCGCTCCTCTTCATGTTCTTTATCATCACCTAACATGTCACCCTCCCCCTTACCATCTCCTTTCCAACCAACCCTCCCCGCCTCTTCCTTCCCTCCCTCCCTCATACTGGTAGAACAACAGAAACCAAGTCAGTGGCAGTGACAGGTGACGCTTTGGATGAAAGTCCCCGACTCCAATGGCTGTCACAGTGCTGAGCAGAGAAGTGAAAGAACCAAAGGAAGAAAGGTTTTAGTTGGAGGGGAATGGAGGGAGGTGAGGAAGGAGCAGAGGTGGAGATGTGAACTGAAGTCGTGGAGTGTCACCCCCGGGGCTATGAGGCTCTAATTGACTGCAGTGGGTTGACGGAGGCTCTTTGTGACTGTCACTTCCAACACACACACACACACACACACACACACACACACACACACACACACACACACACATTTCTATCGTTGTGAGGGCCTTGGGCCTACATGCTTCATCCTTAACCAAACCTTCTTATTTTAGAAGTCCAAACAAGCATTTCTGACAGTAGAATTTTTTCACAGAATTCAGTTAATGTGAATGGAATGGGCACAGTTGGTGTTGGTTTGCATTGTAATGCAAGGATAAACTGTCACATGCAGTCGTTGCAGCAAGGATATACGTATATAACTAAATCAGGGAGTGTATCCCTAAGCAATATTATATTCATTTTCTGCAGTAGAACTAACTGACTGATATTTCCTCACTTGGGAGGACTATGCTTAACAGAAATACATATGTATTCTCATTTATGCAGAAGTCTTCATGTTGACAGAGTTCTACAGGAAAAACAAATGTACATAAAAATTATTCACCCATGGGCATTTCTGCATATAATCACAGCATGCACACACATGCACCAACTCCCATGATGGCTGTGTCTTGGATATATTCCAACAAATTAGACTCTGTCTTTGCTCCTACCTCTCTTTCCTTCTCAACGCTCTCCTGATACACACAAATACACAGCTACTGTAACTCCAGAAAATGGGCTACAGATGTACCCATGGAGGTTTACGAAGCCTTTTATCATGCCAGTTCCACTAGGGCTCATTCAGATTGACTGCTCTGACAAAAACATGTTGATAATGGCCACACCACATACGCTGGGACAGGGGACCAGAGGGGATGTGGGGGGGGGGGGGATATTGTGATGTCTGGATAGGTGGATGAATAGATGGCTTGATGGAAAAATGTCTTTGTGCATGAGTAGTGATGGAGGGCAGAGGGGGGGCACTGCTGACATCCCAAGAGGTGCGGTCAAAACCAGATGGCATATGTGTGTGGTTCTGTGAGGCCACTGTGACAGCAAGGAAACACACATTAATACACACTGAGTTTGGGGAAGATGGGGAGTGACATGCAACAAAGCTCCCAGGCTGGTAACGAACTTACGACATTGCAGTTCAAAGTTGGTGATTTAACCACTACACCTCCAAGCTCTCCCTTATCAGAAATGTCAGTTCAATTAATCTGTTAAGGAAAAATTAATTAGATATCAAAATAAACATGGAAGTTGAAAAAGTTAAACATAGAGTGAAAGCTAAAATGTTATACCCGGAAAATCTATTCTAATGATACACTGCATGGCACCACAGCCATATTTATCACAGGCATTAGGCCCATACAAAGGGGTATAACTATAATATCTTCATCTTGTGAAAGGCTATTGCTCTGGCTTTCTTGATGTTTCTAAGTAAATTTTTATTTTGTATATGCCCTGCAAATAGGTAAAGCCCTTGATCTGTCACAGACTGGACTACTGCTCAGAACACCATGCAATGCACAGTCAAATCCCTACAAACTCAACCCATTCTTACACGTAACTTCTCATGTTTGACTTGCATTGTCATAGGGACATTTGGCCAGGTCCCCTTGGTATCACTTTAAAGGCAATGGGTACCCCTGAAGCACTATTTTCTAGTGTGCAGGGTAGTCCAATAGACTTCTACAGACAGCCAGTTCTCACTCCCAAAGCATCAAATCATGCAGTATAAAGACAAAGAAAGGCCACAGGTGGAGGAAGGTGGGGTAGTTGGATTGGTGAAGTACAGGACTTCCTCATGCAGGAAACTGAGGTTTGTGTCTGGTGTGAAACCAAAAGTGAAGGCTGACTTCCTTTTTAAGTGAATTAACATACATAACGTAATGTACATAAGTAATGTACATAACTAACATGCAAATTTTAGCTTTGTTGACCATTTCACAACATTAACCACATGTCTATTATTGTTCTGAGCAAGCTTTATGTTGAAAGCGTAACCAGACATTGCTAACCGGATGTTGTATATTTATTGTTGCTAACTTGACCACAGATCCTTAAGAAGTGACAAGGGTCCTGGGTTAGGGTTAGGGTTAGGGTAGGGCACGGCTCAGGTACTTTCATTAATTATGCAATCATATGTCACACTGTAACAGTTAACTAACTGTCTTTGCTTTTAGTTTGAGCAAATCTCCAAACCCATTTTCTTCAGATTATGAAAAAAAAAAAAACTCTGTTGTGACAGCAGAATTATTAAGAATTGAGGTCGGTTTTGTCAGTGTTGGACATGCAAATACACCTTGATATGATTAACTGAATGCAACCTTTAATTAACTTATTAAATGTACATATTATCAACTTGCAGCAATAATGGAAGCCTTCTTAAATGTAACTCATACTGTTCTGTAAAATAACTGCAATTCCTGCCATAAACATAGTGACTGGTGTTACAGATTCTCAGAATTTTCTAATCTCATCTTGAGCTGACACTCTCTACTTTTCACCTGACGAATTACATTACAGCACATACTCATGCACCTGCACACTTCCCTTCCTACTGTGTATAAGCAATGCTAATGTGTGTTGCTTTTTGCAGTAAAATCATCAATAGGCTGTATGGCTTGTGGCCATTTCAACAGAATCAACATGTAAATGCCTCTAGGTTGTAGCAATTTCAGTTTATGCTTCTTCTAACTGTATTTCGATTATTGAGGAAATGACACTAAGACCCTCTGCTGTCCATCTCCCTTGTAGCTGTGAAGGAAACATTTCTGCATGTAATCACGTTGTCTTCTGTTACCTATGGGAACAGGCAAAAGAAATACACTGGCTAACAGCAAAACAGGCCCTGAAATGCAAGGTACATAACTTACTGTTACTGTTTCCTCACTGATCCTCTGCTCCACGCTACACTCACACACTTTCATTAAAAATTCCAGATAAATAAATCAGTGCACACACACTTCGACAACCACATGGTCATACACACAGATACACACACACATTCACACACAGAAAGAAACATGCAAGACACACTGTCAACATCCTGATTCCATTGCCCTCTGGACTGATATCACTCTCATGCATAATGCATTACCTAAATGCTTAAGTTGAATTATTAGGATATTTTATTCAGGAAGTGGATGGGGCTGCCTCTTCTCTCCCAGTTAAGGATGGCTGGTCGGGGGGGTTGAGGCGCTTAAGCACACGGGCACTGTGGAACATGATTTGGATTAATTAGTAATGGTGAGTGTAAGGTGCTGGAGATTTAACATTAATGCAGACAGGCTGAGGGTTATGATGCTTGCAGCTGCTTCTCTAATCTTCCAGAGTGGAGATGATGCCAGGGTTCAGTTTGATCCTCAGGTCAGTGGAGCAATGTAGAGCAGCTCAGCCTCATGTCCCTTCACAGACACCATACAAAGTGGACTGTAATGGTTACTCAAAATGGACATTAAGTGGAGCTTTCATTAGGCACAGACTGATGTAAGGATCATGTGAGAGGTTGTCTCATCAAGGCATTCAACCAAAACGTACAAAGTGTATTTTGGTATTATCACCCTTCCATGTTGTCAGGGTCCTTTAATGCCATATTAGCTTAACACTGCTCCATATGTTTTCCAGCCTGCCAAGAAATGGCAAAATTATTAATGACTGAATACTTAGACCTGTAGAGATGGCAATATCTGTTGGTTAGTTGGTTGGTTGGCTCGTTCCAATGGGTACTTCTACATCATTTCCATTAGTAGTTGTGTGTATACGCTGGGGATGTAACCACACACTCAGTGTCCCATCGGAGCTACTCACTGCTCCACCATAGAAGGCTGTGAATGTGTGGAACACAGAGAATGTCATGCAGCACATAAATGCAAATAATTCTATGCAACATTTTTGCTAGCAGTTTTGTGTCAATATCTGACTAGTAGGCCAGTCTGCCCAGTCCACTCGTGGGCAGACTGGTGCCATTGTTGAGAGACACAGTGATAGTGTGCCGTTGTGTGTTGGTCGGTTGGGGTTTGACCTCTGCATGGCAACAAAGTCATGTATGAAGAGGAAGTACAGAAGGGGGTTCATGGGGACACATAGGAGGCTACAGTGGCTTTAAAAATGTATAGTCTCCAAGCCCAAGATGAGAGAACCCTGATGGTATCACTATGACATGAGGGTGGACAAACAGAATAGGTGATAAAACAAAACAAACCCCTGCCAGTGGGGATGGCAATGTTGGTTGGCCCAACACTTTGACCCAGACTGATATCTCTACTATCGGCGGGTTGCCCTGAAATTTTGTGCACATGTTCATTTTCCCCTCATGATGAAGCCTGCTTACTTTGGTGGGCCTCTGAAATTTTGGTCAGTTGATGGCAGTAGATGAAATTTAAATTTTTCCAAATCTCTGGTGCTCAGTGGTAATTAGCCAACACACTACAGAATATAAACAAGATAAGCATTACTTTCTAATCATCACCATGTGAACATTGTCACTGGAAATGTCAGAATGCTGATGTTAAAATTTAACTCAAAACACCAAAGTTATCGCCTCACAGAGCCACTGCAGTGGCTGTAGATTCAGTCTCTCTTTTTTTTTTTTTTTTTTTAAAACAGCTGTCTATAAGGCTATTAGTGAAGGGAATGCTGCTAATGTACACAGTCCATTTATCCGACAAATTCTGACTAAGATATCAATGACAGGTTAGGATAGGTATGCCTGTAAGAAGGTAGCATAACAAAAACATTAATGAGGAATGTTTCCTAGAGCTTTCCTAGAGTATTGAGTAAAGTAATACCATTTAAGTTTTAGGAGTCTAGTAAATGATTACTTTTTCTAAGGGTTTCTCCAAAACTGGTGAAATTCCTGGAGGTTGACATGTATTTCTGAATTAGTAAGCTGTTGAGGGAGCATATTGCAGTATTATCATTGTAGGCAGCACGTGAGAATACACTGTTAAAAGAGACTGTGATATCATTACCTCACTGTAAATGCAGATAATGGCTCATAAGGTGGTTATATTCATATCCATAATATTTATTTTTATCGGTCCCAATGGACATATTACTCAGCAGGTAATGATCGGTGCAATGTTATCAGTCCACAAAATTACAATCAAGGCTGTGGTGTGATGGCCCATCTCCAGTTTTAAATGTATGTGTGCGTGTGTCTGTGTGTGTGTGTGTCTGCGCGCACATGTGTATGTATGTGGGTACGTGTGTGCCTTGTGTGTCTGTGTTAGTCACTGACTGAATGCCTTTACAGGTCAGTGTGATAGGCTGCACTCATTTTCCATTGCACAATATGGTACAATTAGCAAATTAGCATGGGGTCTGACCACAACTGAACACAAACACCACCACCACCCCCCCCCACCACCACCACCCCACACACACACACACACACACACACACAATCTGTTGCACCCATGATAACCCTCTCCCTCTGTGTGCGCTGTGTGTAAATGTAGCAGTCGTAGGTCCAACAGATGGGCAGTGATCAGTGTGCATATGTTCTGCCTCACTCTTCCAGCAGGGACAATTAAAATACATGACTCGATTTACAACTTTATTTAAGCCACAGTTGCACTGCTTACCTGGGAGCATCCCATTTCCTCTTTAGAATATGCAGCAGACAGCATTTTTTAATAACACCAATAATAATCTCTTCCAGAGGGTATTGTTGCAAGACATTGCATATTAAAGCCATATTACACAGAAATTGGTGGAATTATATTATTCGTTAGGACTCACATTGCTGGCCTGTGTAACTGCAAGCTGGATCCTGAAAAGAACCACAAGAAGACACAACAAACTTTGAAAACAAGTCAACTCAAAGTAGATACAGTATAATATTAATATAAACAACAAACATTTATTCAGCGTCCATGCAAAGGCACACAGTGTTTTCCATGAGTAAATCAAGACAAAATATATCAGGCAAAACAAAATGGAAAAACAAACAATGCGGAAAAAAAAGTTGGCTAAAAATACAAAAACAAATGCATAAAATACACAACAATAAATCAATATACAACAAGACTTTGAGGCTGAAGCCATGCTGAGGCTAAAGTCACACCAGTGGCTCTATGAGGCGCGATGGCTTTTTGTAAAGAAAATCAATACTTGGAGCAAATATGATACAATTCTTGGGGCTTTTTTTTCCTGAAATAGTGCATAAAGGCAAGCAAAATCTTGAAGTGAATGAATGGATGAATGAAAGAATGAAGGCTTTAAAAAAGCAATACAAAACAGCAAAATCAAAAACATATGAAACAATATTAACTTAACATGTTCGAAAGGGAGTAGGAAGAAGTTTTCACCACTTCACCACTTAGTAATTAATCTGTCTACTTCCTGTTTATCCTGTTTTTGTTTGTTTGTTTGTTTTGTTTTTTGTGATCACATACTCACAAACACAATAGGTAAATATATTTGCCTGTGCCAACAGTAGAAAAATAAATAAACAAACAAATAAACAAGCAAGCAAACAATATGTGAGGACCCTAGTGTTTGTCACACCCTTCTTCCTCCCTGCACATTGTGATTGTACCGCTGTTTGAACTTGCTCATGCTTGGACATTGCCTTAGTTCCACTGACAGTTTGGTCCATAGTTTCACTCCACATATAGAAATACAAAATGTTTTTAATGTTGTGCAAGCACAAAGAAGTTTGAATTTCAGTTCCCCCCTCAAATTATATCCCCCCTCTCTTTGAAAAAACAGTTTCTGAATATTTCCTGGGAGTAGGTTGTTTGTTGCTCTATACATGATTTGTGCCATTTGAAAATGAACCAGATCAGTGAATTTCGCTGTATTTGATATTAAGAATAGAGGATTTGTGTGTTCTGTGTAACCAGTGTTATGAATTATCCTTATGGCCTTACCCTTATATTTTGCAGTATAGACAGTGGTTGTAATGTACATTTATAAGTATTGCCCCAAATCTCTTCACAGTAATTCAAGTATGGTAATATTAGTGAACTATAAATTTATAATTTTACCAGTCTGGAATGATAAGTTACAGATGAAAGTTAGTGGTTTTGAAATTCCCTCAATGACCCTTTTCACAATTTTCATATTGATGTTATTACAATCAGTAGATGTTTTAAGTTTACATTTATTTACAATATCAACTATTTCTTTTTCTTCCACTGCTGTGAGGAACATTGAGCTCTGATTTCTATTAACAAGATTATCATTCCAATCCTGAGATGACAATGGATCAGGGATGCCAAGTGCCAAGTTTGGTCCAACGTTTACAAAAAATGATTAAAAACTATTAACTACTTCATCCATATTGTCCTTTTTAATGTCATTATCTATGAAATACTGAGAATAACACTGTCTACAACCATTTTTAATAATATTATTTAATATATCCCATATTCCTTTAACATTGTGTTTGTTATTATTTAATATTACACTATAGTATTCCCTTCTGCTAATCCTTATAATATTGGTTAACTTATTTTTATGTTTTTTATATTTTTCTCTGCCTCTTTAGTTCTGTGTTTTATGAATTCTCTATAGAGTGTATTTTTTCTTTTTACATACATTTTGTAACCCCTTCGTGATCCATGGTCCATTCGTGTATTTATGTTTTTGCCTATATTGTTTAATAGGACAATTTTTATCGTATAATGATGAAAATATCCTTAAAAATGTTTCATGCATTGTCAATCTCATTTTCCTTGTATACAACGTCCCAATTTTGTGATAGCAAGTCATTCTTAAGTGCATCCATAGTTTCATCTGTCCTCAATCGTCTGTGTGCTAGTTTTTCATCTGGGTGATTTCCTTTGAAGTTGCTGTCATAAACTGTAAAAACTGGCAGGTGGTCACTGATGTCAGTAATTAGTAATCTGCTCACAGTATCGTTTTCAATGTCATTAGTGAATGTGTTGTCAATTAATGTGGAACTGTGGGGTGTGATTCTGCTGGGTCTGGTAATTTTTGAATAAAGGTTCATACTGTACATTGTATTAATGAATTCGTCAGTCATTTTGTGCTTATTTGGATTTAAAAGATCAATGTTAAGATCACCACAGATGAAAATAACTTTTTGATTCATCCTTGAAAAAGATGCCTCAATCCAATCCTTGAATAATTCAATACTAGAACCTGATGCTCTATATATACAACTGATTATTACACTTTTTTTTTCTTTACAGATTTCAATAGTTATGTATTCAAACAGATTGTCAATTGCAGTTGACATATTTTGCACAACCCTATAATTCCAGCTTCTGTCCACATATATGACCACACCTCCTCCACTTTTGTTCTTTTTGTTTATATAGTTGAGATCATATCCATTCAGCTCAAAATCCATTCCATTATCAGCATTAATCCAAGTTTCTGATATGGCAATAATTTTGAATGGTTTTGTAAATTGACTTGAGTAATCCTTGATGTTATTTAAATTTGCATAAATGCTTCTGCTGGTGAAATGGACTATGGATAATTTGCTGTCCATTTTAATGGTCTGATTGCATTGTTCGTCCATGTAATAACAGCAGTTGTCATTAATGTTGGAAAAGAAATTGTTGTCCGGATCTGTATCGTTGTCTATGTCCAGTAAATTGTGATCTGTATATTGAAAAGCTTTCAGTTCCATATTATCATGATCAAGAATCCTTTGAGTTGTGTCATCATTGCCTCCAGATGCAGGTGAACAAGTTGTTTCTGATGGTGTCATGATTGTGTGTTGTGGAAAAGTCATCACACCTTACAATCCGGTTTGTGGTGATCATTGATACCTGTCCAGTTCCTCCATATTTCTGATGACCACAACTTTGGCTCGTCCTGGCGTTCCGTTAAGCTTGATGAATACTTTACAGTTATTGGTCCATGTACTTTGAATTTTTCCCTGTTTTTTTAAGTTCCGTGCCTTTCTTGCAATGTCGGAGTTTCATTTTGTGAGATGCTTGTTTATGAAGACATTTTTTCCTTTCAGTTTCCTTCCCTGTTTCAGCAGTGCAGTCTTGTATTTTCTGTTTACAAATCTCATGATTATGGCTGGTGTGTTACTGTCATTCCTCAGGGGCAGAGGGTGGCATGCCTCTATGTTGTTTAAATCCACATCAGTTCCCATTCGAGTGGAGGAAGGCAGCCACCTGTCGCTCTGTTGATCTGTCATCCTGCTCACCGGGCTCCGCCGCGTTGTTGGTGGTCACCGCCCGGGCGTATGACCAGGGTTTGATGCGGAGCCCGGTGACAACTAGATCGTTGATCCTGGAGTACTGCTCCAGCTCTGCCACTCTGTTCTCCAGTTCCACTAATCTATGCCATTTTCCTGCAGCTAGACAATACCAAGGAGTAGCCTTCAGACCAAGCTGGATTAGCTTTGCTCTCAGCCTGGATCGCCTCCCTCTCCTCCAGTCACATCACCCATGGTGGCATTTGGTTCATCTGGCCTGGCTCGGTGGTTGGAAGAAGCAGTGGGCTGCTTCCTCAGCCCTCTCCTGTACTCCCTGTTCACTGTTTGCCAACCCACAGCTCCAACACCATCATCAGGTCTGCTGATGATACAATTGCCATTGGTCTGATCACCGTTGACAGTGGCCTACAGACAGGAGGTCAGAGCCCTGGCATCTTCATGCCAGGACAATAACTTCCATCTAAACACCAGCAAAACAAAGGCAAAGACCTGACCTGGACTCCCCAAATTGACACTATCACAAAGACAGCCAGACAGCAGCACTTCTCCATAGACTGTAAAAGCCCAAGATGAACTCTAGGAAAACGTTGAGAGTATCCTGACTCACTGCATCACTGCCTGGTATGGCAGTAGCACCACCTTCAATCATAAGGAATTCACCAAGATAAATCTGCCATCCATGAAGGATCTCTTCATCCATCAGTGTCGAAAGAAGGCCAACAAGATCATTAAAGACCCCAATCACCCAAACCACAAATCAATTTGCCTGCTGCTGTCTGGCAGACAGTACTGGAACATCCGGACCCGCACCACCAGGCTCAGGGACAACTTCAACCTGTATTACCTGCACACGTCGTAGTATACATCTATACTTATTTATCTTACTACTGTCTATGAGCTATGACATTAGCCCTAAAGCACAGTATTCAAAGACCATGATAATCTGTACCAGATTTAGAGATATTTCAGTCTTGTCCAAAGTGGTGAACTGACCAAACAACTTTGCCAAAAACCATGAATTTAACAAACAAAACTTTGCAATCATGATCTCACCAAAAAGACCATTATCATCAATGAAATCACTCCAAATATAAATATATATTTTAAAAATATTGATTTTAATTAGGATGTTAAGTTTAATATATTTTTAACATTGTGGTGGTTACTTACCAATATACTGTATGTGCGAAGGTAACTTACTGTAATTAGTCACACTACAGAACCTAAAGGAGGAAATGCCTGCCTTGGCCAGCACAGGTCAGCAAAACATTAGCTTTAGTCTTAAGGACATGAGTTCTACAAAAGTGGTCTTTGAGATACTCATGGGGCTCTGCTGTTTTAAACATTATTAACTGTATCAGTCAGTCAAGTTAGTAGGATTTATCCTGTGGGAACCAAAAGTGTTTGTACCAACTTTTGTGCCAGTTTCTCCAGTAGATGTTGATATTCACTGGATAATTAAAAAAACTTTGAACTGCTTGTGGCACTAGAGGAAATTTTTGTATGAACCAAAAGTCATGACAGTCCGTCTAATATATGTTGACATATCTCAGCCTTGACTGAAAGATTCTAGAGCACCTCCTCGTGTGGCAAAACACTTTCCATTTCGACATTGATGGGGTACAATGAATCAAAATCAAATTAATTATTGCTGAGAAAAAACTTTTTCAAACAAGCATTTTCCTTGCAGGCAGATGGAGCAAAGGAAAGTGATGATAATGATGAGTATCAGTTTTGATTCCCCCCTTTGTCTAGTGCAATATAAGACCAAAGCTTTCGACTTTGTTATTTGAAAACAACTGCCCAAGTAGTTATTAGATTTGGTGTAGATATCCATGATGGTGTTTGCTTTTGGTGACCCCAAGACCTTTCCTCAATGTAGTTCATTCAATCCAACATGAGGCACAATGATGATTGCAGCCTCCTTTAGACATTAGCGAGTCTTTGGACAGGTCACAGATTAAGCATGATTTCTGATCTAATACAGGAACAGAATACACTGAGGACAAGAAAAAGTGGATCTAAGTTCTTCCTTTTTTCTGAAGTTGTGCCAGATTTTTACACTGTGATACGGATAGTTGAAAGCAGTGGGTGACAGATGAAACAGAAACGTCACTGCATATTCAACACGCCTCTGATCTCTATTTGTGTGGTGCTGATTAACTTGTGTATGTTCCCTCTTGTGTATGAATCATTTATCTCAGTATCACATTTGTAATAAGCTAGCCTTGTTTACCGCACCACCACTGGAGAAAAACCTCAAGAATTCTGTGTACAGTTTATCACATGAAGCTGAGGATGGCTAACAAATATTGGACACGACAAATGACTCTTATTTTACTTAATGTAGGTCTAACATCACCCTGAGGACAAATAATGCATTTGTACCTCAGTACTCAAAGAATGAGAAAAGTGAAGTCATTACTTTTGTCTTTGTCAATAAGATGTCTAATGTCCCTGAAAGTTTCTTTCTTTTTTTTTCAAGGTCATTTAGCAAACTTCCTCATTTTGTGGTAGCTGACAAATAAGATGAGATGCTTCCTGAACTGATTTGATGGCAATAATTTATATTCCCAAACAGAAAGTACCCAACCATGATTTTCTCTACCTATCTTACTCAAAGATGGGCCACCACCAACACAGAGGCTTTTTTTTTTTATACCAAAACTATTGTGCCTTTAATCAGCAACTGCTCCAATACGCTATATGCACATGCAAATCATGCACTCAAGTGTGAAGGCAACGGTGGAATGACACATTCACAATTTCTGCTGCTGCAGACTGGGCAAATAAGATGTACCTCTTTTTATTACATTTTAGTGCTTGTCTCAGGTCATGCGACTCACTTGTTGGTATCTGTTTGCAGGTCACATTGGAAAGCTCTTTTCCTTCATCATTCTAGTCTTCACTTTTCCCATCAAACTCTATGCCCTTTTGCTTTTTCAAAAAAGTTGAGTCGGGAGAGTGAAACTCAGCTGTGGCAGCTGTAGCTCTGGAGGTAGAGCAGTCATCCACCAATCAGGAGGTTGGTTGATTGATCCCTGGCCTGGGCAGTCTACATGCTGAAGTATCCTAGGGCAAGATACTGAACCTCAAAAACTGGCTCCGATGCTGTGCCATCAGTGTGTGAATTCATATGTATGTCGCTTTGGATACAAGCGTCTGCCAAATGACTAATTGTAATTGTAATTGAAAGATGTACAGAAAGATTGCACAGTCTGAGACTGAGATTTTTTTCTGTCAACTACTGTGAAACCATTATTTTTTCAAATATGCACACAGCACTCTCCAGGTGCATACACAAACTGTATGACACACATGCCCCACTCTTTCTGGCAACTTATGCACCCATGGATGGACTGCTGTTCATCAGAAAATAGATTCAACATAGATTCACCAAAAATCACGTTTTTCACATGTCTGTTTGTGATTAAAAAATACTTTACTATTTCCCCTCCTTCTGGTCTGTCTGCTATATAGGCTAATGTCCCGCCTCCAGCCAATTACTTAATACACAGACAAGATAGTGATATCTATCTTCTCATTTCTCTATCAGAAAGAAAGCAAATGTCAAGTCAAGTCAAGTCAACTTTATTGTCAATGCTGCTATATGTACAGGACATGCACAGAATTGATATATTGTTTCCCTCAAATCCCTGGTGCAAACAGTAATAAACATGAAAAATCAAATATAAAATATAAAATAAAAAAATATAGGAGAAATATATACAAGTTAAAAAGATCTAGGATATGCAGTATGATGTGGCAAAATATGAACAGTATAAACAGTGTGGAATGTATATCAAAAACAAATAGAGGATGTACAGTACAGAATGTAAACAGATTGTGTACAGCAAATGACTGTACATAGTGCAATTTATGTTTGTAAAAGAGGGGGTCAGTGTCCAGAGTTTGTGGGGGCAGAGGGCAGGGATGGAAGGGGGAGGAGAGCTGGGAGGGAGTTCAGCATCCTGATGGCCTGGTGACTGAAGCTGTCTCTCAGTCTGCTGGTTCTGCCTCATAGGCTCCTCATTCTCCTCTCGGAGGGCAGGAGGCTGAAGAGGCAGTGGGTGGGATGGGTGGAGTCGCCCACAATGCTGAGTGCTTTGCGGGCCAGGCGTGTGCTGTAAATGTCCTGGAGGGAGTTGGGCACCGATGATCCTCTTAGCTGCTCTTACTATGATGAGTGTATTTCCCAAAAATGTCAAACTATTTTTTTTTTTAAAGGATTTTGCTGGTGAGATGAAAAAAAAAACAAAAAACTGTTAAACGATCTAATTACATGTTAAACGATACCTTATTGTTGGTGTCATTGATTTGAATGAGATCATGCCAGACAGAAATTGCATTTGCAATACAAATCATACTCACAGTTGAATCACTTTGTTACTGTTTCTAAATATTTTTTGATTTGTGATGATCTTGTTTCTAGAGTATGTTAGGACATGACGTCCATCAGACAGTTAATAGACACCAGACAGTTTATAGTTCCAAACTTTTTAAAAAAATGTGATTTTTTTTTTCTTTTTCTCCTTAATCCCTGGAGCTCTGAATCCAGCAGTCACCCATCCCTCCCTCCATATTAGTCCTTAGCAGGTCTGCTTTTGGTTTGTTGAGTCCCTCTAGTTGGAACAGAAGCCTCAGGGTTATGGCTGCGTGGTTGCTTGGGTGGGTGGGTTGCTGTTTGGGTGCTTTGGGACGATCCTGTTCTGTCCTAGTTTCCAAATTGCTCCAAAAAACATGTTGATTGAGAAAACTTTTCATTCTTTTTTACCACGCTTTTTTCTGTCGTCCGTCCTCTCCCTCCCTAAACTCCCTTCTTGTCCTCTTCTTCACACAATCCCTCTGTATCTCTCTCCCTCACCAACCTTGATACATAGTGTCTCTTTCAAGTGAGGTAAAATTGCGTGCCATACCAGGGTTTGACAGATTGTAGTTGTCACTGTCGCTGTGATTCCTGCCTGGGCTTTTTTGAAGTCAGAGATAAACACATTTTTGGCTGCAGGATGGAGAGAATGAGGGGGAGGAGGGGGACAAGGGGGAGGCAAAGGGAGAAAAAAAGGCAAGAGGAAACAGAAAGAGAGCGTAGGAGGGAGAAAAGGACAGGAGGAAGGAATGATAGAGGAAATGTGAGTTGACTTCTGAAGTTTATGTGGAGGTTTCCTCTGATCTGCTGCCTTTACTGATTGGAGGGACAGAGGCTTCCTGTCAACTGTCCCACACACAGCTGGACTGTGAAGGAAAACAATTGACTCATCTTTCAGGTCATCTGTGTGCGTGTGTGTGTTGGCGAAGGCGGCAGCTGCTGTTAAAAAAATGTAACAAGGGATTATCTTTGTTTCTTTGTTTCCAGCAGTATCTGAATTTAGCTGTGACTAGCTGACATTAGTGCATGCCGTGGTAAAAATAAATAAATAAATAAATAAAAATAAGAATAAAAATAAAACACAAAATGACGACAAGGTTTTGTCTATTTGGATGGAAGTATCCCTGAAGCAGCCAAAGTGAGGCCCTTGCAAGGCCAGATTCAGGATGTCTGGCAGTAAAACATATCAGATCTGGGGGATTTTCCAGCTCCATCAACATACAGCAGCATGCTCTGCTTTCCCAGCAAAACAGCTTGATGTATGATTCCGCAACAGTTACTGCAAATGACAGGAGTTAACTAATTGCTCCACCAGACCAGCTAATCATTGGAAAGATTTGCATAGAGTTTTCTCTGAGTTTTATGTTCCCTGATCAGCCAGTCAGATGTTAGAAAGAACATTTCTCTCTGGAGTGCAACTGCATGAGTGCGACCTAGGCAGAGCTCTGGTCTGGGGGCGCAAAGCCCACCACAACACCTCTGTAGATATGGGGCCAGGGGCTGAAGTTGATTCAAAATACCAACCAACCAAATATCTATGCATATATGTGTGTTTATGGTGTTATACTGTACATATTTGGGGTGCAACACAATGTGTACTTGTCATTAACTGTTCAGTGGAATACATGATTTTTTTTTTTTGGCTTTGGAGTGCCCTGTGAACCAAATAATTACTCTTGAATTAGCCTATTTCACTCTAATTAGGTCTACACTTCGTAGGGGTGGGAGTCTTCAGGAATCACATGATTTGATTCTTGCTGTCACGATTCAGTGCAGAAATGATGACTAATTATAAAGTGGCCACCATTTTCAGTCTTTTTGTGTAAATGGTGATTGTTTTCCAGTGAATTGCAAGATGATATATTACTGCTTGTTAAGCTAACTGGTCTGTAATGATTTCAAAACATGTAACAGTCTTCTGTTTGTATGAGAATACTGGAAGGAAAGTGTAATCTTGTGATCACTACAGGCTACATGTCTTCTGTAAAACAAGTTGGTCCATGTGTTTTGGAGTAAGGGGGAAAACTTGTGCTCTGCTGTACTATTATTAATGTTATGACTGCAGCCATTGTGTGGAAAACAAACCATTGTTATCCACAGCACTGTACCATAAAACAGAAAAAAAGTCTCCAGGAAACATTAATGAAAGTCATAAAACTGGAGTTACAGCAGTGCAAAGAGCAGACCTCAGCATTTGAGTGAGACAAGAGTAATCCAGCTCTGTGTAATCAGTTCCTTCCCGTGCCTAGCAGCAATAGCATTAGCTGCTTGCTTACTGTGGCCCGTCAGAGTCATGATGTGCTTGAAGTTCAAGCCTGTGGGAGACAGAGGCGGCTGTTGTCTGGTCTCTGTGTTGTTGATGGGCAAGAGAGGGAGGGGAAAGGGCACGAGGACCCCAGGAGAGAGAGTGAATAAGAAAAGGCTAGAAGATGAAAAACATCATGTGATGGAAACAGGAGAGAGAGCGAGGTAATGGAGACCTTTGAACAGCAGCACTCTGGGCCCTTGAAAGGTTTTTGGTGTCTCCAGAGTCCTCAGTGACACTGGGCTCACGCACACACATACACACACTGTCACACACAGGCAAACAAACAGGTTTCCTCACATGCGCACACAGTGAGATAGAAATCTAAAAGAAATAATGAAATCAGTGGATGGCGGAGGCAGCAAGACTTTGAAGTGAAATGATTTAATAATGACTGAATAACATTTTAAAAATCTCTGTTGGATTTCATATCTCAGTGGGACATTTTCCCTGCGTGAAAAGCACATTTTGTTCTTTTGATTCTTTGGGTGATGATTACAAATCATCTTGACTTTACTTGCTAGATATTTCATGGAAAGACCATGGAGTTGACAGAGCAAAAGAGTTGAAAACTTAATAGATCAAAAAGTAAAGATCTTGTATTGTACTTATGTGCAGTTTTCAGCCTTCCAGTATAGATCTGGGTGGGTCCGTGACAGACGCAATGAATCAAGTGTTGGTGTAAACCACAAAGTCCTCTCACTACAGTGCAGACATAAAATCATCTTCTACTTTTAAATGCTGAAAAAATAACTGTGTATTTATGAATAGGCTGTTTGCCAATGATTGACCAAATACAGTATACTTATATGACCAGGTGGTGAAAGCGCCACAGTTCAGTTATGTTCTGGCACCAAAACTACTTGGTTAGGTTGGGGTTAAAATAAGTATGTTAGTTACATACATGACCTAAGTCATGTGAGAGACTAAGTACTTTTAGTCTCACACATGACATGAACAGCAGTCTCCTGGATCTGCGTTTGTACCATTAATCATCCCCGACCTCCTCTCTATATGGACTTTGTTGCTCTTTATACTATGTCACCTGACTTCCTCCTTTACTCTGTCATGATTACTACAGCCACTAGTGGTCGCCACCTAACAAGAGGCATCTATGTGGGTTGTAACAATCTGCTTGCACAGATGACCTGAACAGTCGTGTTTTTGGGAGGATGCTCTGCATAGAGCTGTAAAATGGGAGCTGCTGTTTTTGAATTTCGAAGTTTTTCTTCATAATATTCAAATAATATTCTTATACTGTATGTTACACCCACATTTTAGCATAGTGAGCAGCTGTAAATACTACAATATCCATGAGCCTCTGCTGGAGAGAAGCCAGTCAATGTGAATCAGAACTAAAGCAAATTCAAAAACACTTCATCATTGCAGTTATAAACAACACATTCATCCAAGACTGACCACGACTTTATTGACACCTGTTGCAAGTTGACTTACAGAAATGACTCTTTAATTTACATATTTTTCAATATCACGTTGTTGCGTGTGCCTCAAGAAGAGGACTTACTGTGATTCTGGATCTGACATATACTAATCAGCTAATATTTGACACCAATAAGACAGGAATACAGGTCAAACAGCAAAACAGCCTATAAACACACGACTGTCTGTATCAAATCAAAAGCAAACAACACCAGGCTGCCTACAAGGCATCGAGTTCTCATCAACAATAGTTAAAGTTACCACAGATGAGCAGAATCATTTCTCTGTACAAATATATCAATGCGAGGGTCATGTATCAACAAACCTGGCTATAACAACACACGCATGCATGCCATGAGCATTATAAATACCTACAAAAATAGGCCAGGCTGCCTACAAGGATCCAATCTTCATCAACACCCATCACATACACAGTGCCAACAAAGAATAAAACAATTGGGAATAGCCTTACCTTAAAAGAGAAGCAACCACAGAGGCCTGGGATCAGCTGCCTTTGCTGTTCGTTGAGAAGCCCATGATGTGGACTGGCAATGGCTTGATTTAATGCAAGATGTGATAAAGGGCGTTGGGTCGAATCTGTCCAAAGGGGGTGCATTAAGATCCACAAAAAGGAGTGATGGGAGGCTGTTTTCTCGCAACCTGTTGCAGGTCTTGCTGTCAGTGTCATTAACAGCAGAAAACTCCCTCTCAAAATTAAAAATAAATTGGTTTGTACACATGTGACTTCAAACCCGCATTAATCGATTTTTTTTGGCCAACTGGGGGCGGCACAACTACCTTTATACGCGACATTTACTCTAAACCAAAACTATGAGCTGAAACAGACTGTCGAGCTGAGGGAATTTGCAGAGTTGGCTGATAATTGTCTATGATTTTGTCACAGCCCCTACCACATTACAAATTATAGTCATTTGTTGTTGGCCTTTTTTTTTACTTTGGTATTAGATTCATATTAAGGTGGTCAGATTACTCTTACTCGATCATACTCTAATAAACATAGGTAATATTATATATTATAATACTACATTGTCAGAATGTAATTCAAATATTTCTCATCTTTATCGTGTTTTAAAGAAGGTGTGTGAGGAGATCAGGTGATGCTGTTGTGGTTTCTGGCTGTAATATATCAGTGCAGATGTGTTTTCTGCATCACTGTCTCTCAGTCTTCCCACAGGGCTCTCTGGGCTCTCCTGGTATTTCTCTCTGATTTCCATCTTTGCATCATCTGACATTGTGAGCCCTTCTCAGACACTGGGATCAGCCCAGTCTCCACTTCACAGGCAACACTGTCGGTGAGTGTGTGTGTGTGTGTGTGTGTGTGTGTGTGTGTGTGTGTGTGTGTGTGTGTGAGAGAGAGAGAACCACCAGCACACACACACACACACACACACACACACACACACACACACTTGGGCTTCACTGCAACTTACTGCACTGCAAACAATAGCAACCCCTGTGATCACACACACACACACACTATTTTTGACACCTCAACAACCCTGAAGACAAGGTAGAGGAAATGTTTACAGTGGCCTCTGCATGGGAGCAGTAATGAGTGTTCAGTGTGAGTGTATGACCAGTCCAGACATCAAACTGTCAGAGCAGAGGTACACAATAGGCAAAGGCAAGAGGTGTTAAGATTTTGTACAAATAGACCCAAATGCTAAAACTCAGACAAGGAAGGCAGGAGTCAAGTAAAAAGTCTGTGGTTTTAATCAGTGCTTCAAAGAATGTACAACAGATAAATTCAGATGATTCACACAAAAAAACTGGAGAGATGACTGAGAGTGAACAGGCCAGAAGAATCAGAATCAGAAATCAGAATCGTGAGTGAGTGAGTGAATCGTGAGTGTCCAAATCCAGTAAACTCAGGAGACACAGACAGACAGGGCATGGACTGAAGCAGACGACGGTTTAGCACCTGAACACAAAAGCAAGAGTCAGGAAGGCAGGTAAACAGGTAAACAGACAACGAAGAGAGATCTTAAGATACTGAAGTGCTTCTTCTAAGGTCTCAGTCGTTACCACGTAGATGAACTGACAGCTCAACAAGTACTGGGCTGAAAGACCGATGGTTAAATACTGTGGCAGCAGGTGAGTCTTGATTGTCTGCGAGCAGGTGTGTCCAGGAGAGGAGGAGGCCAGCCACACCCTGCAGTGAAACACACACACACACACACACACACACACACACACACACACACACACACAACAGATGGGAGACAGAGAGGGAGGAAACACAAAGACTCAATAGGAAAAAGGGGGGGGTGCACACACCCATAAGAGGAGAGTGTAGGAAAAAGAAAATGGAAAATGTTGCGTTATCTTAAGGTGCTTGTTGAAAGGCCCAGTCTGAAATGCTTGCGTCCAAAAGCTTTTACCCCAAAAGATTACAGTCTTGGTCTGCTCACTTCTTTCTAACTCTCCAAACCAGACTTTTTACATCTTCAGCCCTGACAGTTGCAGACTCAAGTGACATCACTTGAGCCAGACCAAGATTTTACAACTCATTTTAATTTTGGTTGCAACAGTCACCAGGAAAACAGTCCGATACAGACTGTGACTTGCTGATGGCCTCCTCAATGCTTTTGTTTCTCTGGTGAGAACATTCACAAAATGCACTGTGTTTGAAGAAATTTTTGTCCAAGCTCAAAGTTTAGCATCCAGGGAATGGGGTGTTTTTACCCCTGTGGCATCCAGGTACCCTGTTACTGCTGATGCGTTTTATATTGTTAACTTTGTTACAAGGCCAAAGCTACATTTCATTTGCCATTTTCTGCTTCAGTGACCACATTTCCCCTCAAACACAGGACGAGACTTAAATCTGTAGTTATCCTCCAGGTGACTGTGTCAATCCCTCTAATGAGGCCTCTGTGTGTATCTGTGGCTGTATGTGTTTGTACATGTGTCTGAGCTGCAGGAAAGGTCATGTATCCCTCAAGGCCTGTGCAGTAATCAGCCTGTTTCCAACAGATAATAAAACAACAGCAGTGTGGAACCAAAAAACCCCACATCGTCCACCTGGAGGGACATTTGGAGGATGGGCTGGGACCCCTGGGCATCACTCCTGACTGGCAGCCTGCATTTAAATTCAGCAGCAGCAGGTCTCGGCTTTGGGCCACTAATCATCTAAGTGATTTCTCCTCCATATTCACTGAGGCCTGGATCTGATGTTTTAATGCTTCCTGATTATCAGGACAATTCACAGCTGCATTCCCAGCTTTAAGATATGAAATACAACAAATACTAAACTACCACAGGTCAAAGCCTGCAGTCAAGGATTGTTTTTTATCACTATCAATCAAAACCAACAAAACAAGTATGCTGAAAGATACAAGTATTTGTTTAAAGTGTAAAATTTTTGTCACTGACTTTGAGTTGCATTAAGTTGGGTGATTCACAAGAAACAAATAAAGAATGGTATAAGACAATCATGACTTTTCTATTATTATTATTATTATTATTATTATTATTACCATTGCATTACTACTGACTTTAGATCTCCATGTGGAACTTGTCCTACTGTATGTTTTCTTTAGACAAATAGCTGCCCACTCTGGTCTGGTCTCACTGTCGACAAGCTCATGGTGGCAATACAATATATATATATATATATATATATATATAGCCCTGCAATCGACTGGCGACCGGTTCAGGGTGTACCCCTCCTCTCGCCCGTTGACAGCTGGAATAGGCTCCAGCCCCCCACGACCTCGAAAGGGATAGGCGGTATAGAAGATGAATGAATGAATGAAAAAAAAAAATATATATATATATATATATATATATATAGGGTGCGTGTGTATGTGTGTGTGTGTGTGTGTGTATAAAATAATGCATTCTGGGCAGAACAGAATGGTATCTGAATTTGAGTTTGGTCCCTGTTACCAGAATGACACAATTTGTCTCCACCTCACACACAAGCTGTGTCTCAATTCAGGGGCTGCATCCTTCAAAAGCTGCATTTGAAGATGGAATGCATCGTAGGGGTGCATCAAGGCTGTCCCATTTCAAAGGCTCCTTCAGCATGCAGACTTCTTTTCCTGAATTTGGAGGATCCAGTGACTGGATCCTTCACAGCCCAACCTATCCCAAGATTCATCGGGTGTCTGTAATGATTGGATTTTTTTTTCTTTTTGCTAAAGGGACAGTACGGCAGACTCCTCAAACATAACAGTGGTAATGGCTGAGAATACACTTTTAAATAATAATAATTGAATAGCAAATGCTACAATGTTAAAAAACCAAGGGGCTTTAAAACCTGCACTTACTGCAGCTCGACTGCCTGCATCGACCAAAGTTACAGCCTTTTAAGTTAAACCTTTAAGCCTTCACTTCACTTTCATCTTAGACTGCGGTGATTTTATAGATCATATATACTTCGTATACATACATAAAAAGACTAGGGTGAACAACTTTAGACAGGTTGTGAACCCTGCTTGGTTTTCAAACAGTTAAATATGACTTTCAAAGTCCAGTACAAATGTTGGGATTGATAACACAGCTAGCCCGAACTTACTCTGATTTCATCTTGTTTTAGGCAGCAAGGAGCATAATTTACTGTTCAGTTTATCAAACTGAGGAAAGAATATGATCACCTCCTCACTAGGGCCAAAAATTTGGCCATCTTAGCTTGGAGGGAAGGCAACAATAGGCAATTTGTACTGTGTCCATTTTCCAGTACTTTTAAGTTGAATTGACCTTCCAAAATCAGGCATCCAAGTAAATTCTCTGTTTTTATGTTTTCCTTTATAATGTTTTTAACTGTTGTAAAGCACTTTGTGTTGCATTTTATCATGTATGAAAAGTGCTATATAAGTAAAGTTTGATTTGATTTGATTTGATTTGAAATGATTTCTGGGGTTAGGGTTAGGGTTTTCCAGTCTTCCATAGTTACGGACATCATATACATACTGCTACAATCGGCTGAACTCATCAAAGAGGACATCCATAAATCCGACTTAAGACAAAAAAAACTGGGTCTCATAGAATCAGATGAATTGATTGATTGAAAACTTTATTGAACAACATTCAGCAAGAAGTGTTCAAAAGGATAATAACACAATAAAGCCCAAAGGCTTGTTTCCATTGTGGTCCAATAAAGATGGAAAGGGAGTAACAACACATACTAAAAACACTGAGGACAAAAGAGGAGTCAACTAGCAATGAAATCAACACAAAAGACACAATGACTAAAGAAATTACAAGAAAACAAGGTCTAAGTCCCCAGACAGACAAGCAGACACACAGACAGACAGCACAATATTCCTGTTTTGTTTTTGTTTATGAATTTGATAACCATTTTTTTCATTAAAGATTTACACTGAAAGTAGGAGGAGCTCAACAGTTTGAGGTTGGCAGGCAAGCCATTCCACAAGACAGCTGCCAAGTATAAGAAAGAATACTTTCCCATACAGCTCTTAAACCGGCAGAGCCTGTAATCAGTGGAACTCCCCCTGGTGGAATAGTTGTGCGAGTCACTAATTTTAGTAAAATGATTGGACAAATACTTGGGTGCCAGGTTATTTCTGATCTTATAAACTAAACACAGTATCAGTTGAGAGACACTCTCTTCCACTCTGAGCCATCTATGATTGGAGAAATGGTCAGGAAAGAGATTAATTCTCAGATGGAGTTTGAGGACCACTCTGATCAGTTTATCTACAGATCTGTAGTTTGTCTTTGAGGCTTTTAGTAGTGCCAGTGTACCAAGATGTAAGGGTTTTCAAGGTGTTTGTATCTAAGAGGCTGCATATTCTTGCTAGGAACTCAGTCCTTTGTGATGCCTTTGAGATGACTTGTCGGGCCATAAACTCCCCTGTTCATTTATTGTCTATTATACAGCCCTAGTAAGTGACCACTTCATTGGCCGTAATTTCAACTTCCCCCAACGACTACCCTAAACCCCAAAGACTTTTTCAGTCTATCTCTGGACCCAAAAAGAACTGAGAACGGAGTTCTAAACTAAGCAGCCTTTCCACCTCTGATTTCTCTTTATGGGAGACTAGAATTGCTGTGTCATCTGCAAATAAAAACAAATTCCAATCTATGGCTGACTGCATATCATTAACATATAACAAAAAAAAAAAAAAAAGAGAGAGGACCCAAAATACTCCCCTGGGGAACTCCATAAGTTAATTTAAATGGTGAGGATAAGGTCCCTTCCACATCCACCACTTGTTCTCTGCTAACCAGGTATGACCTCACCCACTGAAGAGATGAATGGGAAAATCCCAGAGCTTTGAGTTAGTTCAAAAGGATATTGTACTGAACTGTGTCGAAGGCCTTTTGAAGGACTATTAACACCATGCCACAAAAGTTCCCCTTGTCTACCTCTTTCCTAATGAAATCGGTAAGATAAAGGTATCAGTGGAATGGGCTTTTCTAAAGCCTGACTGGAAGTCAAATAAGAGGTTTGGTCAGCTAAATAACTGTCTATTTGTTCATAAATTATCCTTTCAACAATTTTTGATATTGGGCACAGGATAGATACAGGGCGGACATTTCAAGGATTAGATTTGGGCCCCTTTTTAAATGAAGGTACCACTCTTGCCACCTTAAAACTATTTGGGAACTGGCTGTTTTCAATGGATAAATTAATAAGATAGGTTATGGCAGGAGTGATTATTTCCGCAGCATCCCTGAGAAATCTAGCAGGGATATTGTCAGAGTCGGTAGCCTTGGAAGAGTTCAGGCCTTTGAGTTTTTTTTAGTACCAGTTCCTCTGTTACCTGCTTGAAATAGAGAGTGTTTGGCTGGACTCCCTTTCCTTCATAAAACTTATGCACCCTCTGTGGATCACTAAAAACACCAGAAGTAGATGGAAGCTTCTGCACCAGATTACTTGTAATTGTTGTGAAGAAACCATTAAACGTATCTGCCACCAATGTTTTATCATACGATATGGACCCATTGATATCTAGGCCTAGTTTGCCCTGTTTTTGCTTAGGGTTCTCTTTCGTCCCCAAAGGCCTAAGAGTTGCCCACAATTTCTTGGGATTCTTTTATGCTCTTCAATTTAAGACCTAAAAAAAATCCTTTTTTGCCTCATCCACCATTCGTTGCACCTTATTTCTAAGAAAAGCATTGATTTTCTATACAGTGCAGATATGACCTGCCATCATGTGGAGGTGCAATTAGTATTACATTTAATATTCAGTAAGGTTCAACTTCAATAACGTTTCAATCAAAATCATCACTTTTAATTTGAATTTTTGTTCGGTACAAGATAAATCTTGACAGTTATGTAACATGGCCCAATGAGCTATCCTGACTTGTATTTTCCCCATTGTTGAAACCACTTTCTATTTTCCGTGATTCATTTCTACCTGACCACATCATGCTACTATTCTCAGAGACTGTTTAGTACACACAATGACCACTATCTGACCTATAGTTTGCTATTAAACAAGAACTCGAGTGTAAGTGTGTTTGTAGAGAAAGGGTTGATGAGGAACAAACAAAGTCAACAGAAGAATGTAACTGAAGGTCTTGATTGCCTCATTTGTACTCAGGAGTCATTGGATGAAGTCTTGGATTCATCCTAACTGATGATATTCCCAGAAGAATAATGCAACATGATTTCAATCACTGTTGAGGGAGCGGCAGACTGAGCAGACTTTGTGTTCACAAACTCTACATGGGGATGGTGGGTTGACAGGAAAAGAAGACTATTCCCAGAAATGACTTCGACCTGTTTCTGAAGAGAGCTAAAACCTTGCTGCCCTTTCTGTCATTACCAAAAACCTCTTTGCAGTCATGGCAACCAACAGCCTGTCCCCTGTTTTCTGTTTGGATTGTTTTTTTCTACTCTGTAGTGCTGCTGGTTCTAAACATTCATGTGTTTGTTCATTTGACGTTAAATCACCTGTTGAGTGCTTAGTGTATGCAATAAATTCCCATGCAGTTCCATCACTACATTCAACTCTCACACAATTCAACTCTCCTGAAATGATCAGTACATGCCACATACTGTAGAGTGACTACTTTTTCTGTCTGTATGGTGCATCTTGTGTTCTGTGTGTCAGCTGATCTTAAAGGACATAGTAAGCAGCCTTTCTGTGGTCAAACAAGAAGTAGTGGCTAGAAAGAGGCAGTAGAGAACGCAAGCAGCAACAGGAAACCTGGTTCAGACCAAAAGACACAAAAAAATGTTGCACTAGAAGAGAACGCAGTTGAAAAGAGTATCCCACTGATCGCACTCCTCAAACAATGTTGGCCCATGATTTATAGTTTTTTAATGGATTATAAAACCTATGTCGCAGAATCAGATTCACACAAATGCAAACCTCCTCAGCACCTCTAAATATGCTTTGATGTGTAAAATCAGTGAAGTTCTCCTTTAATTACTGAGCCATCATTAGACCGACTTTACTTTTTTACACAGAACCAAACAACTCCAGCATCATGCTGCCCTGGTGTGTGAATTTTGTCTGCAGTCTGAAACAAAAGCAGTGAGATGTGTAACACAGCGTCTAGTGGCTCTGGTTCCCTCATTTTGCATTTTGACGTGGATTCGGCTCTGTTACTGCCTCCACTGCTGGCTTAACAGCAGAACAGCAATGCCCCCCTAATCCATGTATGGCCAGGCAGAAACAGTGCAATATGCTGACCTTGAATAGGCTGTATGAAAGGGGCTTATGTCTGCTCAGCTGCGTGTCTGAGGTGGCAGGTAGCACTGCCATGTTCTTTTGACCCTTTGTCGCCACAGCGGGAAAAAAGTCTCTCTGGGCTTTCCCGTCACATGACCTGCAGTTCTCACTCTGATCACGAAACCAAAATCTCCACACAGGACAGCAACTACCCTGTTACACAAACATGGCGGCTGGAGGCAGACAGAGACTGAGGCAGAGCTTTAAAAAAGTGCTTTCAGTTTCAAATCACACAGTCCTGCTTCACTCTGTAGAAGATAAGCTGCCTGTCTACAGTTTAGCTCCAATCAGCAACAAAATGAAGTGGGACTTTTGGCTTACACTGAGAGACTCACTTGTGCTTCAGCACCATATGACAAGCTTGCAAGGAGGACAATGTGATTGACCCCAATGGTTTATGTTTTGTAAATTAAAAAACTATCATCCTGTTATGAAAATGAACACCTCTAAATGTTTCATAGATGTTCTTGTGTTAGTATATTCTCACACATACAGTATGTACACACTTATGCAGATTTGTACATTCCTTGTGTGTGTTACTGAGATGGATATTTGATAACTGGTCTGTGTATACATCTGTGTGTGTGTGGGTGTGTGATGCTCTCAGATCTTGGCAGTGTCAACAGCAGAGGAGGGTAGAAGTTGACTGTGTGACAGGCTGTCATGAACAAGTCATATCTAAACTCACCAGATCACATATCTCCTCCTCTGGAGGTGTGATGTATATTTACGTGTCTGACTACTTCAACCACAAAACTTTCACCTCTGTGTTCCAAGCACATTAAAAATACAGTATCACCGCCCCCAGTGAGGAGTATTTTAATAGAAACCATGCACTGTGAGCACATTGTCATTTTCACCAAACCCCCAAAACAAGGCAGCAATATTTTGTGTTGAGTGTTGTGATTTCACTTTTAATACCCAATACCCCTGCCAAGAAATAAAACTGAAAGGTCAAACCAAGCAAACTTCAGTCTCTGGGGGAGATGCAGACATGCTCATCCTCACTCACACTCATATTACCACTGAATCTCATTTCAGTGATTCGACAACATTTCCTCTTATGCCTGAGCAACATAAATTAGGCCCTAAATGTCAGTTTATTGACTCAGTAAAGTAAATTTGCAGAAAATGTAGTAAACCATGACAATGACTCCATTTACACTGAGTGACTTGTGTAACTATGTCAGTAAGAGGTCTGCTCTCACAGGCTCTGCACCTGTGATTATGCTAGTTACAGTGAAGTTACACTAAAATTACCCATTGTTTCCTTTATATACAGTCTAAGTTCATGACACTTTAATGTGACAGCCAGAAATGGCTCCAGCTCTTTCAACATCTCCGTTGATTCAGAGTGCACCAAGCTGCTGTCGTGTGTATCTGATCCCTGAGTGAGCTCTGTGACTGAGAGCCTGCTGAGACAATAAAACTTCTCTCGCTTGTAGTTCATGGATGTGATTAACCCACGTGCTTCTGTTAGGTTAGCCAGTTATTAGCTAAGTATAACTGTTATTTTTGTCACTACACTGCTGAAGTGCAGAATTCATTCTTCTTTAAGCATTCTAACAGCTTCAGTTACATTACTACCTCCATCAGGGATTCAGTGGAGATGATGCTGGTTTTCATGTAGTTTGGAATAATCAAAATAGATTGTGACCAATGGAGACTGTGTGGTTAAGAGTGAATGAAAGTGTGTTAAATCTTATTCCATCCAGATATGAGTCTTGAGTAGTGTCCACTAGAGTAATAACGAGCTAGCATCCGCAGCACCAGGAGTCTGAAACTGAAACAGTTACATGGAATTCAGCCATCATTCATTTTATTATTTTGTTCTTTCCTATTGTGTAATGTCACTATGTATGTCGTTAAAAAGCTTTGACACAAACAGTCAAGGTACATTTGTACATTTCAATGGTGGGAAATAGGACAGCGGTGTATCCCGATGAGCTGATATAAGTGAATAAATTCCATCAATTCCACTGTAATAAATTGGTTGCAAAGCTGGTGTCACTGGATCCTTTTGCAGAAAATATTCATTGTTTGCTAGTTACACCTGTTCTTCATAAATGGCACTAGTTTTCATTGCCAGTGATGGCATTTACCTCACAATCATGTTGACAAAAAACACAACTATGGCTCCATGATTACTGTCCAGAGTTGTAAAATCCTTTGTCATAGTATTCTAAACTGCTGCACAGTGTTTTGGCACCTGAGAAGCCATCAAAATCATGGATCTGTAACTCAGAAAGCACTTCCTGGATATTCCATGTCTTTGGCCAGCGCACTAAGCCCGCACAAATACTGCCCTCGGCATTGTTTTAACACAGGATTGTTTTCAACTGGAACCCTCACTTAACTCCAAGCCACTACAGCAGAGCTGCTCTCTGGCCACCAACAGCAGATTGTGGATGCACAGGTCAACTCCCAGTGGCCAGCAGTAAAGGTCCATGATTTTACTGAGCAGTTCTCACCTGTGAATGTATACAAGTGAATGAATGTGTAGTCGGTGGTGCTATAAAAGTCCAAAAGTGAAGCTCGGTCATGGTTTCCTGGATAAGTAAATGTTCAAAAATGAATAGATTTTAATATATTTTCTGGTCTTTGCCCTTGATAAGTGGAGCACAGGTGCAGCTGGGACGATATCAGACTGTGCTCCAGTTCAAAGAGTAAAGACTAGACTGCCTGAGGTGTAAAAATAACTGATGTATTTTGAATAGTATTTGTAAATGCACTCCATATGCACAGATAATGATATTATACTTCTTTCTCCTAGTGGTATTACAACTATGTCCACGCTAAGGATTTGTTAATGGGTCTCATGTTTGTCCATGGCTTCACCACCACACATTTGTAATGGTACTCCACAAATATGTCAAGGAAACAAATGTAATACGATACAAAATATTACACAGATATTATCATACTTCAATAATAAACAGACACAGATCAAAGACAGTTTTGTATCAGAAATGCACAGTGGATGTGAGAAGACTTTGCAAGTCCAGGAGGATGGCTTGATTCAAGCAATCCAATGTTCTCCTGATTTATGCCAATTAGAGACAGAATTCAAATGCTATATACATAAAAATGTATGTGTGCATGGCTACATTTGAAACCACCTACTATACTGTGTGTAAAATATTTTTGGGACTTATTTCAGGTTGTGTTGTTTGTTGCTTGCTTTAGACCTAACAGTAAAGCAGACTGTTTATGAGGTCGTTGATCCTAAATTTTGAACCTAATATCTGTTGACAGTGTGGATAGTTTTAAAAAGCAGCTTGAGACCAACCCTGTTAGGTGTTTTCACTTTGCTTTTTTTTTTTTTTTTTTTTTTTAAATTTCTTTCTATTTTAATTTCTTTTCATTTTATGCTGTAAAATGCTTTACTCTTCTGAAGTCTTTGTTTTATGTCTGTTGACTTCTAATTATAATGGAGCAGTGCATAATGCTTTGCTCTTGAAAAGTGCTACATAAATTAACAAATTTCTGGACGTTTGTTTACTCTGACAAAACTAAATGTACACAACAGATGGAAAGTACTGTAGGTCGCAGCTCGGTCAGTGCAGAAAGTCCATCTGTAAGCTGTGATGGTTGGGATGTTCATATTTGTTGACAGTTTGGTTAGTAATATCCTCTTCCAAAGGCTTAACAGGGTTTTTTCATGTCTGTTGCCCTGTATGATTATTTTTCAGCGTTCCAGTGATAGCTGATAGACTGTGTTCCCAGACCTAAGAAATTAATGCTAATCCAACATTATTATTACTAATAGGAATGATGGCCAAAACCAAGAAAATAAGACCCAGGTTTAAATGACCCAGACCTCTCCATCATAGATTTAGGACAAACCCACTCAATTCAAACATGGGTTGTATGACTATTGTTCAATGCATAGTCTGTATGTATTTTCAAATGATCTTGCAGCATGTTTATCCATCTGGGGAGAGGCTGTGGTGATTGGACAAAGAAGGAGAGAAATATGCTGTATTTAGTGATATGAAGTATTTCTCTGTGTCATCACTTCTGTTTCTCTACTTAAAAAAACTAAAATCCCATCAAACCCACGTCTGAATATTTCCTCCATTTAGACTCTGACAGAAGTTTGTAATGCATGTTCCGAGCAGCCCTCCTGCAGGCTATCAGCCTCCTACATCACACACCATGCAAAACTGAGACGTACATCTTCTGTACCGTAGACAACCAGAGTTGAAGATAAAAAAAAAAAAAAAAAAAAAAAAGGAAGACAGGCTGAAATGGACTGAGGCAACAGCTTGTCTGAGAATGCTCTAATCTTGATGCAGAGTCCAAATCACAAAGCGCACAAGATTCTCCACATCACCTTTGAAATACTTTGGAGAAAAAGTAAGCTCAAACTTTATGAAGCCACGCAGAGACACACCGACTCCTCCAGGCAAGCATTCTGCTGTTAGGTGAAAACCTCATATCTCCGGGACCTTGTTTTAGCTGGGGGCCACTGAATTTATATTTTTATCTGATGATAAAGGGTTTCATGATGAGCCCATGGGAAAGGAAAATGCACTTGACTAGTGGAGAGCATCTAATCTTTCCAGTTAGTTTGAACGCATGAAATATACAAGGAGATCCAAGGTTTTTACCTGACAGTGATGATTTGGCCTCTACTAAAGCACTTTTTTAAACCTGCCAATAAAAGGTGTGTGAGTATTCAGGCTTTATTCTAATGCACTCCACAAAGCAAATGTAGCCGACAACTAGCTTCATCTCCCTCCCAAGAAAGGATAGAGTAGACATTGCAGGTGAAAAGGACTGGTGCATCTCCAAGCTGATATCTGGCTCCTGACTTATGACTGGAGCATCTATTCTGTTTAACAGCAGAAAGCCACCTGGACACCAGGCCAATAGGAACAGCCTCCAAATGAGTAACGTTTTGTGCGTGTGTGTATGTGTGTGTTTCTTCTATCAGTATTCCTTTCACTTCAGCTCCTCCCATGATGCAGCTGATAATAAAGATGGAGGTTACCAGGGTTAGTGCCGTGCCCACACCCACTGTGCTCAATTGGGCCCATGGCACCAAATGAGATACTGCTGTCCCCATGCTCTGTGTGTGTGTGTGTGTGTGTGTGTGTGTGTGTGTGTGTGTGTGTGTGTGTGTCTGTGTGTGTGTGTGTGTCTGTGTGTCTGTGTGTCTGTGTACAACCCTGATTCCAAAAACGTTCGGAAGCTGTGTAACATGTAAAAACAGAATGCAATCATTTGCAAATGAACTCTGTTTCTGTGTTCACGAAGGCTGTTTGTATTGGCCCAGTGTCCAAGCGGTATTGTGCTTACACAGGATAGATGCTCCAGTCATGAATCAATAGCCAAAGATTAGCTTAGTGGAAGATACACAGATCTCTCACACTTTGCAACGCCTACTGTATCTTTTATTAGGAGGGAGATGAAGGTAGTTGTCTCATTGTCACAATGTAAATAATACAACACTGTGGGTCTGAGGAGTGTATTAGATTAAAGCTTGAATACTAACACAACTTACTGGCAGGTCTAAAAGAGTGCTTTTGAAGAACCTAAGTCATCGCTGTCAGGGAAAAACCTTGGATCTTCTTATATATTTCATGCATTCAAACTAACTTGAAGGATTAAATGCTCCTCCACAAGCCGCAGTCATTTCCAACAAACTGTGTTTACTGACAGTGGTTACAGAGTGTTCCCAAGCCCATGTATAAAGAATATTACAACCTCTATGCAGTCATGTGTTCACAAAGTGGTGAACCTCGCTACATCCTTGCTTGACTGAGCCTTTCGAGGATGCTCCTCTCATATCCAATCATGATACCATCACCCAGTGGCGCTGCCAGGATTCAACTTCATAGTACGCACAGACCCCCACCACCACCACGACCACCAGATGTGCAGCCCGCCAGTCCCTGAGCAGCGGCTCGCGCGAACAAGCCACAAGAACGCAGAGGCCGCGGCTCCGCTCCGAGTAGTACTGTAACTGTCACCCGGTTCAGCACCCTGGACAGCTGCCAGAGCATGAACTGGATGTGGGAATTTGATGCATTTGAACCAGGTCAGAAAATTTTGTTTTTGATTAGCCAACCTGTTAATTTAAATTTAAAATTAAAATTAAACACATAGCAGCAGTGCGCACTGCAGACCAGCATTTGTTTTCATACAAACTTTGCAAACGTGGTCGGGATTTGTAGAAGACATGTATGCTGCTCACTATAAAATGCTGTTACTATAAATAAATAATAATTAAGTGATCTGTAAGTCCGCGCTCCCCCTGCTAAGCAGAGGGAGAGAGAAATTACATATCCTACAGATGTTTAAAAGTCCAAACAAAAAAAAAAAATCAAGAAGAAACGATTCTAATCAATTCCATAACTCAAAGTAGATTTTCACTCGACAAAAAAAATGAAGATCAGTTCGGCTTTACAGCAGAGGATGTGATCACCACATGTAATCACCACATAGGTGGTAGGATACATAGCGTAGAAGAAGAATATAGCTAGCACCAGAATTCAAAATCACTTAGTGACTGATGACGTAAATGACAATCATTGGCCTTTATGTTACGCTTCAATTAATTGGTTTAAAAAATAAGTGGACTTAGCATGTTTAGCCTATTACAAACCAGCATCTTTATTATCCCCTCCCCAAAAACAATAAAAAAAAAACATTTAAAATATTTATTTTTTTCACACCTTCAAAAAAAATTGGATTGGACAGGATTCCGGCTGGCAGCGCCACTGCCATCACCTGTTACCAATCAACCTGTTTACCTGTGAAATGTTCTTGTAGCTGCATCAAATTCAGAATAAGCATATATAAATATATATGTACAAAAATCAATGAAATTTATTGTCTTTGTACTGTTTTCAATTATGTCAAAAAGGATTAGCAAATGAACACATTCTGTTTTATGTCTTACATAGCGTCGTAACTTCTTTGGAGTCAGGGCTGTAAAAAAGGTGGAGGTTATCCCTCGCTGCACGTGGCGGTGATTGGTTTGCATGTATTCCATGTCAGCCCTGACACATGTTATTATAGCAGGGCTCCTGCAGTCGACGAGGCCATTATGAAATAGAAAGTACGCACACGTATACAGCAGATAACAGAGATTCACAGTGACTGACACACACACACACACACACACACACACACACACACACATCTCTCCTGGCAATTCAAAAGTTGACACAGCTGATAGGTTGTGCAGTTGGAAAACTTATATAAACTAATATATTTGCAGGTCGTAGAGCGGCTCTGACCTGTGCCACCTCTCCCTCTCTCTCTCTCTCTGACTCTCTCTGTCTCTCTCTCTCGTATTATTCCACCATCTCTCACTGTCTCTCCCTCTTTTCTATCTTACTCTGCCAGTGTTTGTTTTGCCTGGCTTGCCTTACCACTCCCTATGTTTTTGGACACCTTTCCTTTAAACGAGTATTCACTGATGTTTTGACCATCAGGGGTGTCTTTTAGCAAATAGTTGTGTATTTGCACATCCAGAAGTAACAGAATGACAGTCATTCATTTGGAGTTGTGTGTATGTTCACTTGATGAACGCAAATCCAATATTTTCCCTCCTTTTAGCTCTGGTTTGGTCTCCACTCCTTAGAGAAATACCTGGTTTTTTAGCCTCTAAATGCTCCATTATGTTCACCAGTGAGTTTGCAACTGTGTGCATCTGCTGTTTGGTGTGGGGCAGGTAGTAAAGAGTGAGTCTATCAGAGCATTTTCACTGAAGAACTGAACTCAGACTAAGCTGAAAACAATTAAAGTCCTGGTCCATAAAACCAAACCAAAGAGTGACGAGACATTGAAACTCTCGGGGTTGATGACCATTTCTGTGGGTTCATCCGTACAACTGAGCCTTTGACATTACACATGGTATTTCAATCCAGTTACCTCGAGGTCTCAGTGTGTCTCAAAGTGCTAGTCAGACGGTTGCACTGCATCTGGAATCCCATTTCTGATGGAGGAATCGACAATCTGGCAATCACATCCGCTTTATGCAGCAATAGGCTCTGTGCACAAGCCTCGTGACGTACTTCCGATTCCGCCTGAAATCGGCAAACCAGTTTCCGGTTTACTTCCCTCTCCAGTCAAAACAGCGCTAAAATAAATACAAGGAATGAAAAATGAATCAACATCCACGAAAGAAGACGAAGTATAATGTGAGGGGGACTTTTAAGTTCCAGAAGACGGTGAATGGCTCTAATGAGCACTGTTGTGTGCCACTTTGTGCCAGCTCAAGTTGCTGTAACAGCGAGCTTAGCTTCCACTGCTTCCCGAAGGACACCGAACTTCGTGCACAGTGGCTGCAGAAAATATGCAGAACGGGATTTTCGGTAACTCAGCATACGAAGGTATGCAGCCGACATTTCGAAAATGCCCAAATTCGAAATACCCCCAAAGGTAGACGGGTTTTAGCAGCAAACGCAGTGCCAACACTGTTTGAATGGAACAGTTACACAGCAACCAAGACAAGAGCCGGTGTTTGGGATCGCCGCCCTCGACTGACATCAAGCCCAGAAACATCACCTGTGCCCTGATCTTTGTCTGACACTGAAATGGACATAAAGTCAACACAGTTAGCAACAGTAAAGAACATACGAAGCAAACACAAAACTAAAAAAATAGCACGTTGCTAACGTCAGCTAGTCAGCTAACGTCACCAATAAATCACTTATCCTCGTACTGGTGAACGTAACTAGAGATGTAGAGACGAAACCCTTTTTCCCGTTTGCTCTTCGGAGCAGGAGAGTGGGCATCCACGATACGATGAACATCGTTGATAGATATCTTTGACAGATTTTGCAGGCATCTTGTAAAGTTCATTGTGATGACTAGCTGACGTTAGCAACGTATGTTCTTTACTGTTACTTGTGCTAACTGTGTTGACTTTATGTCCATTTCAGTGTCAGACAAAGATCAGGGCACAGGTGATGTTTCTGGGCTTGATGTCAGTCGAGGGCGGCGATCCCAAACACCGGCTCTTGTCTTGGTTGCTGTGTAACTGTTCCATTCAAACAGTGTTGGCACTGCGTTTGCTGCTAAAACCCGTCTACCTTTGGGGGTATTTCGAATTTGGGCATTTTCGAAATGTCGGCTGCATACCTTCGTATGCTGAGTTACCGAAAATCCCGTTCTGCATATTTTCTGCAGCCACTGTGCACGAAGTTCGGTGTCCTTCGGGAAGCAGTGGAAGCTAAGCTCGCTGTTATAGCGACTTGAGCTGGCACAAAGTGGCACACAACAGTGCTCATTAGAGCCATTCACCGTCTTCTGGAACTTAAAAGTCCCTCTCACATTATACTTCGTCTTCTTTCGTGGATGTTGATTCATTTTTCATTCCTTGTATTTATTTTAGCGCTGTTTTGACTGGAGAGGGAAGTAAACCGGAAACTGGTTTGCCGATTTCAGGCGGAATCGGAAGTACGTCACGAGGCTTGTGCACAGAGCCTATTAGCTAACACACTGTGTTGTGACAAATATTGAGCTTTTAATTTTTTTTTTTTTTTTTTCTTTACCAGGTGGACTCAGCACTATGGAGGGACAGATGAAGTCAAATAGGTGGGTCATTTGGAAAGAAAACAATCTATCAGACTGTGGTCACTCAGAAAATACTTGAAGGATACCGTTATTGTTGGTTTTAGTCTCTTCTGGGATTTATCAAATAGAAAATAACATGATTTGGCTTAACAGCAGCAGGCTGGGCCATTGCAGGAGGCACCTTGTCCAGTGGCTTCATCACCACTTTTCACAGAATATTGGCCATTAAAGGAACACTATGTGACACTGGAATTCAGACAACAGATCAACAAAACACAGTGACATTTATAAGGGACCAGCTGAAAGTAAAATGTGATTTTGCAAAGATAGAAGCATACAACTTTCTCTTGGTGTTTGTTTGGACTTGTGTACTTTGGTCGAAATTGTATTCACCCAAAAAATGAATGTTTATTTGTCTGCAGTGATAGCCCAATATAAACCCACTGATGATGTCTGTACTGTAATTTCATGCAATATTTGTGTGAATGGGTACTAAAAAAAACACTAAAGACACTCAAAATGAGGTGAGAATTTCAGTTTGACTACTTTTGTTTTTTGATTCTTATGAACAAATGTGGTTTCTTTTAAGGTGCCATCTTTGATCTGTGTTTTGTCTCTTTCATTTAGAGACTTTCTTTTTTTTCTCTTTTTGAGTGTTTCTACAATGCCTGTGATTGTGCATAATATCCACATCAGTCTCTCCGTGTGTGTGTGCTGAGGCAGAGCTCTGGGTGGCTCAGCAGGGATCTTCACCTTGCCTGAGGGTGGATGATCCCGCAATCCAGCTCTTCCTCTATGGATCAGTCGCAAAGCTCCCACTCAAAGGACCAAATATCCGCCTGGGTCCTGCTTAGCCAAGTCCAGCATAGCAAAAACACCCCACCTAAATGGCTTTGGCATCTCACACATTTGGGTGATCACACAGGTAGATTCACAAGCTCTTTACTATGATAACTGGTCATTAAAACTTGAAAGCACACTTGGACAACAACTGATGACTGACAACATCATTTAATCAGTGTGATAACTTATTAGTTGTAGGTAGATTTTGGGTAAAATTGTAATGTTTTAGCAGAGGTAACAGGACCCAAAATGCCAGACTCAAACAGAGGAGTCAGGAGGCAGATGAAAGTTTAACAATTTAATGAGAGTTAATGCATTATGCAAGGGACGAGTCCAGACGAAGCAGAGTCCAACGTTGCTGAGTCTGAGTTGAGATAGGACCAGATTGTTCAGTGAGAACAGATAGGCAGGGCATTGACTACAAGAGGTGAGGAATAGGAACCACCTGTTTGCAACGTTTTGTTATTTGGGGTGTTTTTCCCCTTCAACTTGGGTCTCTTGAAAACACCAAAAATAAAGCTGCTCACTTTAACAAATGAATGTGTTTTGACCATCTGACTGCAGAGGTAAGTTACTCTGACACAGATCAACATTGTCATTCATTTGGAGACATGCTTGTGTCTACCTGATGAATATAAATTCAATAGTCACTCCCTTTTTAGCTCAGTTTTTTTTGTCACTACCAACAAAATATTCGTCTCTTTAGATGCAAAATGCTCCATTAGTCTGCTGTTTGGTGCTAAGCAGGTAGTGTTTTTGAAGCTTTTTCTCTGAGAAAAACCGCCTCCTGTAGCCAACATGTCCTCATACCTAAAAGACCGAATAGGATGACTGGCAGTGATTCCAAAAATGACATACAGTGGCATGAAAAAGTTTGGGTTGCAAACAGCACTTTTGATGACCGTCCGCTCTGCCTCCCCTCATCCCTCCTACTACACTGATAGTTGGACTTTCCACAATTTGAAGTATTCACTTTGTTAATGTGGTCACTTCCTACTTTACGAATCTGCAAACCTTGACATCCCAACAAAGTTCCCAGGGTTCTTTGCTTCACTCCTCTTGACAATCACAAAAATAATACTTGATGTCAGCACTAATGACACTGCCCGTCTCCATTCCAAGCCGATGAAAGCCAACCTTATGCACCTCTTTGACTTGCTCACCAGTACTGGAAAACCAGCTGTTGTTGTTCATAACTTTGATTTATTCTTTGCACAAGACTTCCTTCTGCTCTACAAATTAGTTTCTCACAGTGTACTGTCCTCCCCACATGATAGACTATGACCTCCTCTCCATATAAAATCATTCCCTGAAAATTTCTTCTTCTTAACTGTGACATATTTTATTTTATTTTACTTGTTCAAGCACCTTGTAACCTTGTTAAGAAAGGTGCTATACAAATAGAGATTATTATTATTACTATATTACCACCAGCAGTCAGTTAACGTAGTTTAGCATAAACTGGAAACAATAGCTAATTCATTTTTCTCCCTGTTTCTAGTCTTTGTGCTAAACTAAGCTAACCAGATGCCAGCAGTGGCTTTATATACAGCAGAAAAACATTGGATACGTGGTACTGATCTTCTCATCTTCCCAAAATGTTAAATTGTTTCTTTAATATATAAAATACTGATACTGAAAGAGAAGAGCGCAGTATGCTCATTCAGTCAAAAAAGGAAGTGTAAAGTAAATGTAATTTGTTACTTCCTCCATTGTGACAGTTTTCTTCTTCCAACTACATTTCTCTTATGGTTCATCTGTATTTGTGACAGACTTGCAAACTTTTAAACCCATGTATCATCATAAAGTGTGGAGTCAGTTGCCCTCAAGCTGACAGGCTCTTGAGATTTCCCACGCAACATCCATCTTTTGATTGTACTTCAATGAAAAAAAGAATGTCAGAAACGAGAAATTGTAGAGTAATGTGGCGTGATGATTCTGAA
Organism: Chaetodon auriga; assembly: GCF_051107435.1. Classification (NCBI taxonomy): domain Eukaryota; kingdom Metazoa; phylum Chordata; class Actinopteri; order Chaetodontiformes; family Chaetodontidae; genus Chaetodon; species Chaetodon auriga. The sequence continues at coordinate 3,191,057 of NC_135082.1, forward strand.
ATGTCATCCAGAGGCGTCTTGACTTTCATGCTTTTGTTTTTTATGTAAATTAGGCGTTGTGATGATTTTCTTGTCCTAAAATGTTAGCAGGACATATTCTCTTTAGCCTCGGGTAAGCAAAGACACAATGATATATGGTCTTTTCCTGGTTCAGCCTCATCAACTCTCCCAATGCCTTATGGGAATTGGTGTCCAAACAACACTTATCACTGTCATGTGAGTTATACTCCATGGGTGACTGATGTGTTGGAGACAAACTTGTTTGTGATCTCTACTGTAAGGCATGATTGCAGCATGTTGTACGTCATTAGTTAGAATAACAGATGGATGTAAGGTACAGTGAGAGTATTATGGAGGCCTTCATTAATCACAAAAAGCAGATTAATGCCACTGTGCTGGTAGGCCTAATGAACAGTGGGTGGAGAGGCGTTCAAATCCTAAAACAACAAGATTCAGCCTAAGAGGCTAGAATGAATTAACAAAAGGGAGGGAGAGAGAAGGATGCCAAAGAATCCCATCAGCCGCCCTCGCTCATTTCCCCGAAAAACATTACCACAGCACCACAACAGTGGCCTCCTACATCTCAGCCAAAAATTTCTGAAACAGTTACAAGCCCAGGATCAGAGGGAGAGTGTTCCTCGAAGCTTCTTTTTGTTTCTGTGCCTGCTTTGATTTTTGAACCAATTAAAATTGAGACAAGAGCGAGCTTTGTGGAGCACCCTTGAAGGGGAGAGAATCGACAGCAGTCATTGGGCAAATATTGAAATCGGCGGATCACATCGAAACTTGATAAAACTTGTCTGATGTCTTGGCGGCCGTGCATTAGTCACTGGGGAAATCCAATCAGCCAAACAAAATGAACCTGGTGCGTTTTTTCTTCTCAAGTCAGATTGCCATAGAGCAGCAGACTTGTTCTACAAGCAGCACACCGAGACTAGCACACAGAGAAACTGATACAGACTGAGAAAACATCTGCACATTGTTCACTGTAACACAGCAAATTCCCCACGCAATATGCTGAAAGCAAAGCAGGCCTTATTCCCTCCCGCTCGCTCAAATGATTGTCTCCCATTTCCGCCTGCAGTTTCCATGGTGACACAAATTTACTTTTATGAGAAGAGAGATATCAGATGATTTGAAGAGTTTCTCCTACCTTTTAGATGGTAAAGTATGTGTTATTATTGTCCTCAGCTGGTTAAAGTCTCGTTGTTTCTGATGCACTGTAATTGAATATTCTTGCGGCAAAGTGAATGCAAATGAAAGCTCCCTGGGGACAGTAGCTACATTACTGAGCAGTGTGTAACTGTGATTAAGGTCTAATTCAGGTTAATGCGTTCATCTCAGCCTTTGATATCCTGTGATTGAGTCCCTGTTACTATGGATCATCCAGTGAATAAGACCTCCTCTCTTTCTCTGTGATACCATGCAAGAATCTGATATATGGGCATGTATTCCACGTAAGGGCTTATGCTTAGATATAATATTGCTGGTTTCATCTATGTGCTAAAGTGACTGCTTTTTTGGCTCACAATATTTGGCTCCTAGTGCAAGAGAGAGAGTGAAAGAGACAAACACAGAGTGGCCGTGACTTTAAAGTGTTATTAATATTAGAGAGCAAATTCTGGTGCCTGTCAACAAGCATTGAGGGACAGTGCATTAAGTTTCGCATATATGTATGTGTGTGTGTGTGTGTGTGTGTGTGTGTGTGTGTGAGTGTGTGTGTATATATATATATACACACACACTTGCATACAGTATAATAATGGACTAATTAACATACTGTATGTACAGTAAACTTGAGATAAAATCACAGTAATGCTGGATTACGTGCTGCATCCTTTCTTGTTAATCTCTCATGTATATTAAGACGATCTGAATCAAGGGTATGAATAGCACAGCATGCTGCCAACAGTGTAAACTACTATATTACCATGACTGAATGTAAATAAAAATAAGTCAACCATAAATTGCATCGAAAATGGGTTTTGATTTCATTAAAGTTTTACAGATTGGAAAATGTACGTTAAGAAATACAACTACATATGTAGCCCACAGGGATATTGAAGCACAGCTTGCAATTTTCTTATTTATTTATTTATTTATTTATTTTTACCAACTTACAATTATCTTGGAATCTAGAGAATATTTTCTATTATAACTCAGATGCTAAAAAAGTTAGGACACTGTGTAAATTATACATAAAACAGAATGCAATTATTTATAAACTGTGTTCCCGAGGCCATGTAGTAATTTTCTTCATACAATCATGTGTTCACAAAGCAGTGAACCTCGCTTCATCCTGGCCTATGAATGACTGAGCCTTTCAAGGATGCCCCTTTCATATCCAATCATGATACTATCACCCGTTACCAATGAACCTGTTTACCTGTTTACCAGTCTTTTGTTGTTTCTGTCCCAACTTGTTTGAAACTTGTTGCTGCATCAAATTCAGAATGAGCAGATATTTACAAAAATCAATGAAGTTGATGAGGTCAAACATTAAATATGTTGTCTTCTTTTCCATTTTAAATTGAGTATATGCCAGAAAGGATGAGCAAGTTATTACATTCTGTTATTCATGTTGAACCCAGTGTCCCAGCTGTTTTGGAATTGGGGCTGTACACAGAGGGAAAGGGAAAAATTGTGTTTTGGGGGCTATAAAGAATGTATTCAAAATTATCAAGCAAATAATCATTTCATTACAAAACCTTCTTGATTAATTTACGATTTTGAAGCCAGTGCAATGTAATTTTGAATACATTCAGACACACGAAAAGTCCATATTTTTGGATGTTTTTACTTTTTTAATCTTACAGCATGTCGCTATTTAACCATCCTAAGAAATAACAACCATACCTCGTATGTAACAGTGTTCATGATATATGCATGTGTCATACTGCATATATCAGCATTTGTGTAAATACATTTGTTATGTGTATATAAGGTATATATAAACAAAAAAGAAAGAAAATAATGATTATTATTTAAAAACTCCACATCGTTTTTTGTAGCTCAGTACTCTCCCACTTTATATTAAGGTAAATACTGTATTATTAGACTGTATCTTTTTAGAGATTTTTATGTCAATTATTTGTGCTGTTATGGTTATTGAAAATGACACGTCTTCTCTCACTTCTGTACTAACTTCTCCACTGCTTCCGCTTCTCTTGAAAAAGAGCTAAATCTTGTCTGCTTCTGCCAAAAATTTGAAGGGGCATCACAAAGCCACAGATGAAAGGAAGCTGCCAACGTGGTCATTTCAAACATGGTGCATAGGAATCAGCATGAGTAGAGATAAGACTGTGCTGACATCACATAATAATAATAATAAGAAGAAGAATATGCTCCTCTTCATGGGTATAATCTTTAAACCTGCCATGCCAGACTTTCATAATGAACATCTGTTACGTCTCTGTATTGCACAGTACAACATAGGTTTTAAATATGGAATCTGTGATGGCTTTCCATGCTGGTGCACAGGTAGTGATTTGTTTTATGCCAGCTAGCAACGATTGGCTTGTCAGAGCTGAAGGGAAGGGCAACTGGAGAGATAGAGTAGGCTACTGCAGCTAGGAGTATGGTGGACCCTGTAAGCATGTTGACAGTGTTTGTGTAATTACTGTCACTGTCAGAGGGTGAAAAGGGTCAAAAGTTCCTCACTGCTGGTTTGATATTAGAATAAACTGAACATTTGAGTAGTTTTGCCATCATCAGACAAGGAGTTGAACAGGTTAGTCTCACTCATTCAGGATGCTTACATGTTCCATGTCAGCTATAAATCAGGTCAGCGCAGGAACTGGGTCAATGTGGGGATTCTCTATGTATGGAAATTTCTTGGAGTGACTCATATTGGTTCCCTGTTCCCTGTCATAGATGAGGAGAACGTGGAGCTTTTAATGACCTTTGCAAATATGAATGTTACAAACCAGGACATGTGTTTGAATTTTGCCCCGAGCACTGGAATTAGTGTGTAAGGTCCACACATTTCTACACATTTGCCCATCATACACAAATTGGTGGTGTTGTGCCAACATCATCTACACCCATCATGCATATGACAAGATTTGCAGGGGACAGTGAGGATGTGACTGGGATTTGATGGAAACTGTAAAGTAAGCCCTTCATGTTTAAGATTCTGTACATTAAAAGAAGACTGCATGTCAGATATCATCATTTCTTAGACTTAAAGTAACTTCACAACTTAGGCTCATTAATTAATTGTGCTAATCGTTATTAGTTAGCTAACAAGATTACTAAGAAATATTCTCAAGACACTGGCTTGTATACAAGCGTTCATCATTCATTATTATATTATTAAACTTGTCCTCTCATTCACTTCTATTACATTCATCAATGGCGCAATCTGATGAACACTCCAACAGCTAGCTAAAAATAATGATAGCAGCCATCCTGAACGGTGCACATGTTCTCATCCAAAGCCTGCAGTGATTAACGTTACATTCGTCTTTCCTCTCCTTTATCCGCCTCTTTTTCATATTCATCCTTTGCGTTCTGGTGTCTGAAAACATTATGGAAAGCATCCCTGCAGAGTCCCAATCAGAACTACGACCAACATTTTAAAAAGACAAAACAACAAAGTGGCAAGCTCTTTAAACCCGCTAACAAGTGGCTAGCAAGTCAGGATGCTCAAACCCAAAACTTCAAGATACTGAAGCATTTACCCACCTAAACATAGAACTCAACAAACAGCAACAGCCACAAATGATCTGAAATGATCAAACCAAAGAGATGACCACTGCACTCCGACCAAGGCCACTAGATATACACAAAAAGTTGTGTGCTCACACTGGGCTATGCATTCTCACAAGAGAAGCGATACAGCCTGGGTGTCTTCAAGGACAAGAAAGTCATGTTGTCCTTCACCACTGGGTCTCATGAATCTATGTTCAGTGCAATTGGTATTAATTACATTTAGCTCACCTTATGGATGTTCAATCTCAAATGAGCCCCCATTTGTTAGCCCCACCCTTAGGTGGCCCTATTGGGTGACAGCACTGACCCAACTCAACCAACAAAACAGCATAAGAACATACACCTTTAAAACCACCAAATCCAAGGAATTTTTCACATAAAGACATAGAAACAACCAGGAAAATAACAGACAGGAAATCAAGGCTAAAAAACACAAAGTCAAAACACAAGACAAAATCCCAGGCTGAGAGCCAGCCAGATCAGCAGTCCCATGCCAGAAGCCTCTGCTATGATGCTGGCACAGAAGCGTTTAAGCACTTCAGTTCAAGGTAAGGTGCACTTCAATCAGAAATCAGATGTGTCATACCTGGTCAGAACAAGAAAAGGGACAAACTCATCCAGCTGTAACAAGGACACCCCTTTCATACCCAATTACACTACTATCACCTGTTACCAGTGAACCTGTTTACCTGTGGAATGTCCCAAACAGGTGTTTTTGGAGCATTCCACATCTTTCCCAGTCTTTAGTTGCTCCTGTCCCAACTTGTTTGAAATGTGTTGCTGCATCAAATTCAGAAAAAATGTATATTTACAAAAACAATAATGTTCTTCAGGTTGAACATTAAACATATTGTTTTTGTTCTGTATCCCAGTGAAAATAGTTCAAACAGGATTGGCAAACCATTGCATTCAGTTTTTATTTACATTTTAGATGGTGGTTGTAGGATCTGGTACAAAACTCTGGAAAAAGCCAATACAAGGAGGCAGGGAGAAGCAGCTGTAGCCTCGCTCTGTCAAAGTTGAAAAGCAAGTCTAACAAGTTGGTCAAGACTTAAATATCCTGGCAACTGTTGGATTATATTTCATGGTTCCCAGCTGATGAATCCCAATGATTTTGCTGATCCACTGACTTTTCCTCAAGCCCCACCAGCAAGTTGACATTTTCGGTTTAAATTAAAATGTCTGAACAACTATGGGATTGATTTCCATGACATTTACTACATTTGGACAGTAATCTAATGTAAATAACTTAATGAATTCTCTGATTTTCCATCCGGCGCCATTATAATATTTAAATTTCTAATTGAACCTTGTGTTACAAGAGTAATATAAATAACACAGCGTGGTGTACATGCACAGTGAGTATGCAGTCAAGCAAGACCGAGAGAGTGTGATGGTATGGCTGCAGGAGCAGGCTAGTGTCTGTGATCAGAGCATAAGTTTAGCAGTATGATGTCAGCATAGCAGTAAGTTAGTTTAGAGATAAGTGAATGATTGAAGCAACAGAGGCACAGACATCCTGACTTTTAATCCATACATTGACAACAGCAGCCCTTACACACTGCATCCAATACATTTTGTTTTGATTTTCCAGCCAACCATTCCACTGAGAAAGCAAATTGATTCTTCTTGGACAACATCAAAATAAAAATGGACAACGGGTGTGTTATTGAGGCCATGATGTGATTCTGTCAGCCAACCAATCCTCATCTCTAAACTAGCTGATTTGAATTTGTCCTCCAACCTACAGAATGGGATGAAGTCCTATCAACCAGTCAGTGTGTTATGGTGGACAGTGAAACATCCGAGGAATGAAATGGGTGTGCTGCAGGGACCCATGCCGGGATGTCTCCTGTTAAGCTAACATACAAATGATTTACCATTGGTCTGTTCAAGGTGTGAAGGTGTAATGTTCAGAAGATGGTTTGCATGTTTTTTTGTTTGTTTGTTTGTTTGTTTTATAAAGGTAGTCTGCATCTGACTGTAATCCCAAAGTATATGTGTGTATGTCAAGTATCCCACTACCTTATCTTTTAAAAAACAAAAGAAAAAAGTAAGGTGAATGGCCAAATACAACCTGGTTAGGTCAGGCCCTGATGCCTTACTTTCATTTCTGCAGTGTTAGTTGGTTTTTCTCTGTTAATCAAAAAGAAAAAGAAAAACTTTGTATACTTTCTATATCATGATTACTGATTAATTAATGGATAACATACTCAATAAGGACCATTTGGTTTTGGCTAATGCAGTGAGTCAAATACCTGATAAATCTAAGTACTTCATCATAGTGATGCTAATATCATATATAGGTCCAATATTCCAATCATCTACACATATAATCCAATATTGCCATAAAAGAGTCCTGATCATTGATTTACAGCATTGATTGCCTTTGATTTGCCATTGATTTGCCTGTAATCTCCTCATACACTAACAGGTGTTAAAGGGAGAGTTCACATGATCAACAAATCCCTAAAATCTGTGCACGTAGAAAACAGCCATGGATAATTGTCATTATGATATTTATTGTATATTAATCTCCTTTTTAATATACAATAAATTTATATATATATATGTGTGTGTGCATGACAAGTTGGACTCAAACCAAAGATATAACACGCATGCCCACTGTCAGCACATCTAAGCTCTGTATTAGCTCGCGGTAATACAGAGCTTTTCATCTGACTTAAAAAATTTAGAAAAATTTTAATCTAATTCTTATTTTATTATTATTGTAGTTATTACTTGCTAACCACCTGCCCCATGTCTTGCCCATCGCCCAATGGGTCAACTTTCAGAACTGGAATACTTTATTGATCCCTGAGGGTAAATTTGGTAAATTTCATCACTTGTGTATGCTTGGAATATTCACTGGTGCTTTATCTGGTAAATCTTGTCTGGCAAATCTGTTAATCTTAATCTGGTATTATCTTGTATATCTGATTTTTATAACTCTGTGCTGCATGGTTTATGTGGGGAATATACAATATTGTCACCTTATTACTGTATTATTTTTTTTCCTGTTGCTCTGCATGGCTTTTGTATTGTCTTGAGAAAATATATTTTATTGCTGGTGCCTTTTTTAGGTTTCAAAACACACAGCTGAGGGACTGCAGTTGAAAACTAGCCAGCTGGCTAACACTGGCACAGCTACACAAATGTTGATAAGTGTGTGTTTCCTTGACAATGAATGAATGAATGAATGAAAATAAATGAAATGCTCAAAAACATTGGATCCAAGATTTCCCATGATGCATAATAACATCTGTTATTAGACCATCCCTGCCAGGTAAAGGCACTCTTTCAAACTTTTGAGATCACCTGGAGGACATCATCAGAGGTTACTTCCTCAAAGTTGACAAAGCTCCTCCAGAGTCAGAGACGACATTAAACAGTTTCAGCTCAATTCAAACAAACAATTAAACAAAACGTTTCTCTTTTTTATTCAGTTTTCATTCTTTAATATTGTACTATATTAAGTATATTTATTGTCACAGTTCTTCCTCTTAGACACAAAGACACCAGAAACATTCTGACTTCTTGTGTGTTATTGCTAATGATATTTTTCATTTCATTTTCAGTTTTTCTGTGTGTGTGTGTGTGTGTGTGTGTGTGTGTGTGTGTGCGTGTTTACTGAGCAGTAATGATGGCAGTCTCTCTGGAGCTGGGCTGTGGTCACTTTGAATTAGTGACTTTGTCTCATCAGCCATCCTCACTACCTACCTCCTGCATGGAGTATTGCTCACTAGACCTGAGTCACACACAAACACATACTCACAGCACTGACAGTCGCTGTGCGTGCGAGTGTGTGTGTGTGTGTGTGTGTGTGTGTGTGTGTGTGTGTGTGTGTGTGTGTCAGTCAGCCTCTCTGACAGCAGCAGCCTCAGGCCACTCAGCCTCATCTCCTACACATTTACATGCAGAAACAAACAGCTTCCAAAGTTCTTCAGAACGTGCATCCATTCATCTATCTCTGCTCAGAAGAAGGTAGCAATACACACATACACACACACACACGCACACACACACACACACACACACACACACACACACACACACACACACACACACACGCGCGCGCACGCACACAGAGAGAGAGTCTTGTCACATCCATTTGGGCCATCAGTAACCCTGTGGGTAGACCTTTCTTACTTGGGGGGTTCCGCTGCTTCCTGTTAATGGGGACAACCCTGGAACCTCAAGGTCCAACACACACCAACACACACGCCCCATT